>NW_024395824.1:1009765-1108028 GCF_016617805.1 Bactrocera tryoni
TTAAGAATAGACACAGAAAAAATTCATATCGTTCTGGTGAATATTTTCGAAGTTACACGCACATTTAAAAAGACGTTTCAGAGTGCTAAGAAACGCATTCTAACTTTAAACGCGTTTTTTCTCAAAATGGTGAGTTAAAGTTGGTGACCAACATTCTCGAAAACAGCTAAACCGTTTAACACGAGCTTCTAAAATGTATTTATATATTTTTCAGTAATTAATCGAAGTCTTTTTAAAGTCGAAATTTTGCTTATTTCTTCGATTAATTGCTAGATTTAACATTCCTTTAACTAAATCTGTTTAGTTTTTTTAATTACTGAAGATCCAGTTCAGAGATACAGTGGTCATCGCAAAACGTCTATTTTGAGAAGAGCTACCGAAGATCACCTGTAGTTCCTTTCCAAATAAATATTTTTACTAATACTAAGTCTTAAAATACGGTTGAAAGATACCATAATATGTGTACGAATTTTTTAAACAATAAATTTAAAAGTTTTCTCAGAAAAAAATCTGGAAAATTCATTTTTTTGGTCTTCTTAATGTATCTAACGTCTATACGAGAAGGCTACAACAGACAAAGTAAGCAATCAGTACACCTGAAATTTTTTCGTACTTCAGTGGCATTTAAACAATTTGAGAATGCGACTCTCCATCTCCCGAAATTTTTATTTCAAAATTACCGTTAGTTTTGAACACACCTTGTATAAAAACACTTGCGGGCTCTTAGTTAAATTATTTGAGAATTTTATAAATTAATTCATGGCCGGTGCTATCAATTAGCCAACTTTTCGAAACAGGATTTATTTTTCATTAAATAGGAACTATATAACAGGTCAATTGAAAAGTTCCTGGCCTCATATATAGATGACTTGAAATTTAAATCCATACGATTTTTTAGTTAGCCGTAACCTTCAAAAGGAGCGTGTATAAATAAATTTGTCTCTTTTTGTGAATTACATATACAAGTATCATTTTGAGTAAAGCATATTTTGTTATTGTGAAAAAAATTGATAAAATGAATATCGGGTGTTGATAAAATATTACTTTTTGAAGGCAAAATATAGTTGAACCAAAAACTTAGCTTTATGACGAGTTGCTGTATACTACCCCAGAAAAATCAACCATCAAGGAATGGCATACTAAGTTTAGAAATGCTGAAAGGAGCACCGAGGACGGTGAACGCAATGGACGCCCAAAAGAGGTTGTTACCGACGAAAACATCAAAAAGTTCACAATATAATATTGGATGACCGGAATGTGAAGTTTTAGAGAGACCAAGCTTTCTATAAATCTAGAGAACGTGTACTATATAATATATCATTCACGAATATTTGGATATAAGAAAGCTCTGTGCAAAGTGGGTGCCGCATCCGCTCACTTTTGAGCAAAAACAGCGATGTGTTGGTGATCCGAAGCAGAGTTTGGAGATGTTCAAGCGTAATAAAACCTAGTTTTTGCGTCGATATATGACAATAGATGGAATGAAGAGGTGATCGCCGAAACTGAGGCATATTTTGAAGCAAAGGACAAATAGTACTAGAAAAAATGTATCGAAAAATTGGAGAATTGCTATAATCGGTGGTTTGAAGGGAACTATGTTGAATAAAAAACGAAACGAATTTTGGCAAAAAAATATATTTTACTGTTGTAGGCCAGGCACTTTAAATGAAGAAAGCGCTGTAAATCACAACTTTTCAGGTGAATGACCTCGTAAATTTTTGGAATTCATTAAGAAATTCAAAAGGTAAGCGAATAAATGAAATCACTGAAGTCTAATCTCCACAAGCTATGCCGATGTCGACTAATTATTGTATGAACCACAGTATCAAAATGTACGAAGTTCTCGTATTAACATGTTATTAAACACCATTACTCATGTAACCCAACAGAAATATATTCTTCGTATAATGCCAAACAGTATTTTGTAAAATTCATCCTCACAAATCCTTAATAGTTTCAAGTTGTGCTGCCTACTTTCTATACATAAATTTACAGTGTTTTTATTTGTATCATTTGTTATTAAAAAAAAAACGTTACAATTATTAATTAAACACCAGCTGCACTTGATAAACTAACGGCATATTACTTTAACACTCAGTAAAGTGCAGGCATGCATATTTTTGATTTATGTACATATGTATTTCAGCGTGTCTGGGCATTTTAGTCTTTAGTGAAAGTTTCAAAACTTTGAATTAAAAACCGAAAGGATTTACCGTTACTCGGTGTGCTAAGGTGCTTGTTGATTAGATTTCTTTATACTTATAAGTACATATATTGTGTGTGCAACTTGACTTTTGTCTTTTACACAAATCTACGAATGTTAATTTTATATATTCATATATGTATATATGCAAAGCTATTTTTCCATATCTTATAATAATATAATGTTTAAAGCTTCGAAACTACGTTTACGAATTTCGCTTACACACTTACATACGCTGACACATGCATAAATCGCATAAATTAATTTTGAATATTTATTATTATTTCTTTTTATTTTTTTGTTAGCAATTTTAAGTGAAATCTCTGAAATTTCATATCAATAGGACACCAAGTATGTAGGACATTCAGGAGTGCATTTTTACGAATACAATTGCTATGCTGGATTTGTGACAAAAGCTTTGCCAACACTTTGAAATTCTTAAGGTTAGAGTGCACAAGCAAAATAATAAGCAAACAAGTGCTTTCGGCTAGACCGAATGATAAATGCCTTTCATTAGAAGTTTACAGTAAACTTAGGCTGTGATCTAATTCATTTAGCAAAACAATGTTTTGAGTAGCGATCGCTTTCGCCCGAGAGATTCTAGATTATCAATAATTAGATTAAAAATAAATGGGCTAAGGACGAGCTTCCACAAAATATATATTATTAGGGCAAAGCCGCCTTCGGAAGTTTACTCTATCGTTAATAGGCCGAAGGCTCGAAAATTGATGCATTTACTGTCCTAAGTTAGGCACAAGGTAGCCTTTTAAGTTGCCGGACCACTGCAGTATATTTCAAGCTGAGTTGCTATTGCGAAAGCCGCGGAGCTAGCTTCTAATGCATCTGCAGGCAATTTTAGAATCAACAGCTACGTAGACAGCCAAGCAGCAATTAAGGCAGTAACCTCGTATCGCATATCGGCCAGAAATGTCTTGGGTAGCAGGGCAGCAGTGAAAAGACAGGCCACAAAGGCATCGAGGGCAATGAAATGGTGTACGGCTAACACTTGAAAACGTGATCAACATTGGGAGAACTATGCATTCTCTATACGACGATCTGGACAGAAGCATGGTAAAGAAAATCAAAACACGATGAAACCAGCTACTTGGAGTGCAAACATGTGTAAAACGGTATATCGGAAGTGCACAAAAACTCCTATTGACACTCGATAGTAGAGATCTGGCAGGAACATGGTCGAAATACTAACTGGTCACGGTCTGGTGGCGACACAAGCCCGCAGAATGGGGCTGACAGATTGAGAAGACTCCAGGAAATGTCTACAGCAGGCCACCAGGGGGAAACAATGGAGCATCTCTTGTGCACTTAACGCGCATTGGCAAGACTACGTTGTAAGCACCAGGGATCTCCACGGTATGATACTGTAGGAGGTAGGGTGAGGCCGCAGAGTCTGTTAAAATTCGCGTGAAGCGCAGCAATCCTAAAGGATGACTACTCCTCTTGAACCTGGCACCTGAACTCCATCTGGTATCACAAAGGACCCAAACTGGTCTATGCGTGGTTTATTGGCCAACCAGATTAACCTAACCTACCCTTTTAGGTCAATATTCGTTTGTAGGTGGCACTTCTGGTGCTGATGTTAAGCTTCCGAAAATGAAAAAAACTGCCAAGAATTGTTTCTGATCCCGAATAATAAGAAACAATCTACTTCAAAATTTTTCAAAGTTTGCCACGAATTGTGTGATGAACATAACCTAACTAATGCAAAAATTATTACTTGAAAAGGTACGAATTATAATACGATGTTCTGGACGACCAGCGACCACTTCAACTGATGAAAGTATTAAATAAGTAAAGGATGTGGTACTTGAAAATCTTCAGACAAGAGAGATGGCAAGAGAGCCCGTTCTAATGATTTTGGTGGATATTTTGAGTATGAAACGCGTTCTTTTTTTTTCAAAAAGAGTACCGTTAAAAATTCTCTTTGGACATGACATGTTTGATCGTGCTAATTACCCACATACATGGAGAGTGTCAGAGTTTTCCCGAAATTATACCGAAAAAAACTTTTTCTTGCAATTTAATGAAAGGCATATGATAATACAAGCATTTGCCTTCGTAGCAACATTTTACTCGGCAACATAGAAGTGCAACATAAATTGCTTTAGGTCACAAGTAATATTGTGATTAAAGTTTGTTTTTAGTTGGGACACAAGGGATACCAGGCAATGTACAAAATCTCCAATGTTCCCGCTTCCAATAGATTTGCTTGTTTTTTTTTTTGTTTTTTACTTTTAATTTCGTTGTTTTACCTAAGGATTTTGATTTCGCTATAAAAGAAATCGTAAGAGTATTCTACTTTTTGCTTCACGTTAATTAATTTATTTTTTATTCGTTATTTTTTGGCTATGCGTGCAAGTCTATTTGTGGGTATTTTTGTTTCATAATTTAATATATATTTTTTTTTTTTTCATTACAATACATTTGGTGGTTTTGAGTGGATGCAGAAACCAATTTAGTAGTTTTTAACATTTAAAAACAGCGCTTTATTATATTTAATTATATTTATTAATTCTTGGTGTCCATATTTTGCCAGCCTCAATTTGTCTGCTATCAACTACATATACGTTTTAACAAGCATTTCGAGTAATTTTACACAGTAAGTAAGCCTTAAGTACATTCCTTAATACAGCTGAACTTCCAAAACTCGAACTTCTATCACGCAAAGTTCTCCATAACTCTTCAATTGGCAATGGAAGTCAAATTTCATACTAATTTCCTTCCATAACTCGAAGTATCTCTAACTCGAACTTCTTTGTGGAATATAGTGATTCGAATTAAGGAAGTTCCACTGTATTTAGTATATAATAATAAAATGATAGAATTAGCCAAGTCCCAGAGGATCATTCGAATGAAAGGAAAATGAAAAAATAACAACTTCCAGCTGGAAATGAGAGAACTGAAGCAGGGTTATTCCTAAGAAACTAGGTCAGCATCGCAAGTGTTGCTTCCATTTTAGGTGGCCTTACTTAAATACATGAATTTGATATATGTATGTATGTATATCAACCCGTGATATAATCGAATATATCTAACCTTAGTGCAAAACTAGAATCTGACAGCACTACTGAATCCACAGGAATTTAAAGTCCGATTGTGTGGTTGCCATCATTATAAATAATGAATGAACACACTCCAGAGCAACGTTTACAAATTGTGCAAAAATATTACCAAAATAATGGTTCGTTCAATATTCGATCAACAAAATCGTCTAGGAGAGTCGGTAACTCAAGCAAGCATGGATCGGTTCCGCACAACGTTTACTGTAGTGGATAATGCACATCTTCAGGTACGCCGTACAGTGCGCACAAGACATTGCTGAGATGCCTTTACATTCTCAAAACGAGACATCATTCTATGGGCAGGGAAATCATTTGTCCATATTGCTTCAAAAAAGAAGCTGGCCATAATGCTACAGTCAATGGGAAAAGCTATAAACCCATGATTAATGACTTTTTCGTGACTAAATTGGAGGATATTGATGTGGACGACTTTTGGTTCAAAAAAGGCGGCTGTACGGTAAGCCAATGAAATAAGCAATTTACTGAAAGAAACTTTCGATGAACTGTAGCGTGGTATCCAAGATCGTACGTTTTAACACCGCTGAAAAATTTTTATGGGGTTATGTGTAGTCGCTTGTCAGATAAGCGCGAGACGTTTGAGCCTGAAAGAGGTTTTGTTCTGACACACGAGCCCAATTAGCGCAAAAAGTGAAACTCTCGGCTGGAATTTTATCAAGCCAGCACAAAACAGCAGCACTTGCTGGAAATCATTTTTAAAACCTAATGGCATCGCTTCGCTCTATGGACTCTTAAAAAACACATCGAATCAATCAATGGATTTATTGAAAGAGCACTTTGGTGAGCAGATAATTTTTCGTTTTAGGCCGGTCGATTTGCCAGCAAGATAGTATGATATTACGATTATTTAATGTGAATATATGTAAACTCTAAAGTCTATGTGGACAATCCCGCTTTGATGCAGGCCTGTCATTCGCCAGTTACCCAGTCGAAATATTCGAACGAGTCATCGGAAATTGGACTCAACGGATGGACCATCTCAGACGTAGCCATTTCCCATTAAATGTGGAGTTTCTACATTTTTTTCTTTAAAAGAGTAGGGAATCTCAAAGAATCAACCTTTGTATTTAAGTAAATCTCTGAGAGACTTGGCATAAACATATATAAATGTATATACAAACTAGGCATCAAATGAAAGTATAAATATTGCGATATAAATTAATTTGACTTCCTAGACTTACTACTCTATTGCTCGCCCATAAAAATAGATAACCCAATAAAATTGGGTCTAAAAAAGTTATGATAAGTGTTTCACACAGGACCTTTATACTTCAGAGAATATAACTAAAATAATGATCGACGGCAATTTCATAAAAGAAAAAAAATCTAAAGCAAAACTCTCTTGGCCAATGGGCACTACTATTTCAATGCTCGCAACTGTACATACATAGACTGTGCTACCGCATTTCTCAAGTTGCTTGATTTACAAGTACATATATATGAGCAGTTATATAAATAATTTGTATATTATACATATTATAATTGGAAATTATTTGAATTTAAGCTACTTGCAAAAAATATTTAGTTATATTTACATACATAGTTACATTTGTTATGTAATTTGCCACGTTATGCTAAAGCTATGCCGTTATTTCACTAAATGTACTCATATATTACAATTATTTAGAAATTTCACATTTTTCTATGCGGAAACACACATTTGTAATTCATTAATTTAGTAATTACTTTATTATAACCAATTTGATTACATACATACATATATAATTGATTTGTACATACAATAAGTAGCTAGTTTTATAATCTAAGAAATTTTTGTTGACATATAAAAATATTTTTCTCTTTATATTCCTGAATATACATAATATGCGTTATTACTAATTATTCAAATTTAATGTTGTTTGTCATTGCCGATGCTTGATTTGTTCTCTATGCAATGGGTTACTACCACACTGAAAAGCTTCTTATATGCGTGCATACATACTGCTTCCGCGCTGGTTAAATTATTTGTGTTGATAAATAAATTTCTTCATTTTTTTGATAAATAATTTTTTTTTAATTTATAATTTATTTTTTTAATAAATATTTTTTTTTGTTTTAATTTTAGTTATAATAAAATTTAATTTTATTGTTTTGTATTTCCTATAAAAATTCAAATACATACATTTATCATTTTGCATTACTAATTATTTGCATTAGAATGTCTATTTAATGTCATACAATTAGCAATTCATATATTTGTATTAATATTATGTCCATTTATATAAACACCAACACTACATGCATCATTTGTATGTGAGTAGGTGTGGCTCAAACTACTTTTTAATAATTTTTTGCATAATTACTTTTTTATATAACTTATTTAACGGCTTCTTTGTATGAGCCTTACACGCACACATTTACACGTATCATCGAAAGGTACCATAATTGAGTTTTTGTTATGCACTTTATTATATGCTACTATCTTTATACCATTTTGTATATTCTTTATGCATGTATGTATGTATGTAGTTAGTGTAGGTAATGTTAAATACTTGAATATCGTTTGCTTTTTCTTTACTAATTAATAGGTAGGAGAGATACTATAGTCTTATGAATTTCACACATCAACATTATATGCAAATGTTTGCCTTTGTCAAAGTTGTATGGTACATACATATACATATATTTATAAGGCTCTATTTAATCAGTTAGCAGCTACAAAGTATTTAATTGTTATTCATAAATTGTTATCTACATATTTACTTGTTTGTATGTATGTTAGCTTAAGCCTAAGAGTTTCAATACAAAAATGTTAAACCTTACAGACGCAAATACACAGATAAATACAGTACACATGTATGTATGTATGTATGTATATATGTATGTATGTATGCCTTTTTTATGCAGTAAAAATTTAAATCACAACTATTTGAAAACCAAAAACACCGAATTGACATTTTTTAAAATCCTATACCTGTAAAAAAAATAAAGAGTTCGAGCTTGGCAGTTGATTCCAAATAAATACCAAACAAGAAAAAACGTTAACTTCGGCTGCACCGAAGCTAATATACCCTTCACAGATTACATTGTTGCCTTAGAAAATAATCTATACCAAATTTGGTGAAGATACATTGGCAAATGTGAAAGTTTTCCGTACAAGAACTTGATTCCGATCGTTCAGTTTATATGGCAGCTATATGTTATAGTGGTCCGATATCGACCGTTCCGACAAATGAGCAGCTTCTTGAAGAGAAAATGACGTTTGCAAAATTTCAAAAGGATATCCTAAAAACTGCCTGCTTTTTGACAGCAAAAAATATTATCTTATTAGATTTAAATTATTTCAAGTAGAATTTTCTCAATCAAAAAAATCTGGAAAATTTCTTTGTAGATATACATACGTATGTAATAATTTTTGTAAAATTTCCTGAAGATACTATCTCGTCAAATAAAAACGTTTTCCATGCAAGCACTTAATTTCCATCGTTCTGTTTGTATGGAAACTATAGTGATCCGATGAGCAGCTTCTTGGTGAAAAAAGTACGTCTGCGTAATTTCAGACAGACGGACATGGCTAAATGGACTCAGCCAATCACGCTGATCTTTTACCTATGTACATATATGACGGGTGTTCCAAATAGAGTTACTTTTTACAATAGCCTCTTTTTGACAGGTCATGAGTCGTGCCAAGCTGTGATGCTATTTTTATTCAGTAGTATTTGGCATTTCATCATGCAAAGACCTAGGCCTGAACAACGTTTACAAAGACCGCGTCCAGCACGCAGTGACGAAAATATAGCGACCGTAGCTGAGAGTGTACACGAACTGCTCCGTGGAGTGTCGATTGGGCGTCGTTCGCAGCAACTCGGACTAACGTATGGAACGACTTCTTTAGTTGAAGGCATACAACTGAAGCCACTCGAGACAATTTTCTTGTATGCAATATTTTGCATTTGTGACGGGATTTTATAATAAAGTGCAACCGAAGTTAATGTTTTTTACCCTCTTTTAACTCTATTTTACTTTACAATTACTTAAGAATTTTTTTCCGAAATTGGGTAAAAGAAAAATTTCCTGAGGCCGCCTTTTTGTTAATTTAAATCAAAAGCTTCGATTGTTTTTTATTAAGGATTAGTGGAGCTCATCGCAAGGAGCTTCGGTTGGTACTGAATCAACACAAACAGGCATTACTTTTAAAATTATTAATTTTTTAATTTTTATCAAGGCGAAACCTTTTTTAATGATGCTATGTTTTTATATTTTTTTTAATAAAATTATTTACTGGCAAAAAAGTTTGAAATTGCTATTTTTTCTTGTCTCTGACTTTAAAGGAAAAAGTCCAGCGATTTCAAATATCTACGCTGTTATGTTCATTGGAAATATAAATATGCTTACTTCATGCCATCATATTAAAAACACATACATATATGCATACATACTACATACATGGTACATAAACTAGTATGTACAACTCGTATTAGCAGTCACAATAAATATTGCAATGTAGTGCATTAAATTTCAAACTTCTTAATTGAAATGCTACTTTAAATGTTTCTTTAATTTGCATTTAATTAATTTAGATATTTTTTTCTTTTGCTGTTTATACTTGCTTTTGTTTCGCCGGAAATTTCATTTCGTTAAAATCAAATTTTATTTGGACGGGTAGTACATCAATCTTGCACGTAACTGTATCTAACTATTCACCAAGTGCCGCAGAAATTTCAAACTCCTTTGTATTGTACGTGTTTTTTTATTAATAATTTAGGCGTTAAGTGTTCTTTTACATTCCTACATACTTATATACTTTTGTGTGTATTTTTTTGGTTTTAATTTACCGTTACATCTAACTTAGAGTGCGCCTTTGCTATATTTTTCGCTTAAAGTTGATTATGAGATAGGCATACATTTATATTTTTGTCTTTGCATTTTTGTTGCTTTGTATAAGTTGTAACTGCTTTATGTTGTTAGTGTTTTTGTGTGATTTGATTTTGGTTTTTTTGCTAAAACGGCGTTTGCGCCATATAAATATTCTTTAAGCAATTTCATAAACTATTTGGTGCTGGCTTCTTTTTATGAAATCTTCGTTGTTTTGTTTTGCACACACACGCGCCTACATGCGCATATTTGCGTATGCATGCGCAAACCTGTTGCAGCAGTTTGTATGTTTTTATTGTGTTTACAATATTTACCGTTAAATGCATAAAATCGCGGTGTGAAACACATTTGAAGCGTGGAAATGAATCATTCGAAGCTCATAAATCTGTGTCTTTTGGCTAATTGTAAGTATAGAATCATTGTAGTTGTTGTTATTGTTAAATTGTTACTTTTTTGCTTAAAAAATATTGGCATTGTGTTAAATATTACATACATATTTGAATTACTATTTAATTTTGAGTTTTATTTTAATTTAATAAAGCTGGGATTGCAAATTGTCGCAACGGTGTTTTGCTATCTTTTTTATTTAAATTTTTTTTAGTGTTTATTCGTATTTTGATTTTATTATGCTTTCGTAATTTTGGTTGCTCTTGTTGTTGTTGCTTGGTGGGATAAACATTAAGTGAAATATTCTTATTGGTTTTTTACGAACTACACATTTATGCCAGTATTACAAATTACAATTTGACATTTCCATGACGTCACGATGCAATCACTTGCCGATGAACATAAATGTCGTGTTTCTGTCGATAAATTTTAAAAGCTAGCAATCTTTAGTTTTTGTTTTACAATAATTTATTACTTTATTTATATAGCTTTTACTGAAAAAAAAATAAAAAAATTAGCAATGTAAAAAAAATAGTAACAAAATATTAAAAAATAACAAAAAAAAAAATAATCAAAATTAAAAAATGATTTAAAAAAAATTAAATATGAAAATAATACTATGAAACAAAATTACAAAATATGATTAAGTAAAAATGTTACGCATCTACATTTCTCATATTTTAATATCAAATGTTTACACAAATGTACGCACAGGTTTTTGATTTTTTAATAAAAACAAATTTTATTAATAAGTAGATTTTTTATTTAATTAATTTTTAGCTAAAAATTATATTTTCAATTTTTAATGCAAAACATTTCGGAAAAATAGGAAAATTTCGTGATTAAAAACTAAAAATTTAATTTTTAATGCAGAACATTTTGAAAAAGATTAAAAAATTCGGTATTAAAATTAAAATTAGATTTTTTAATTAAATTTAATTCTTAATCCCGTAATACGGACATGTAGCATACATAGGGTATGCATGTATTTGCATATTGCGTATTTTTTATTTGAAAAGTTTGGAACCAAAATTCGATTTTCAATTTTACATGCCGTTTTTTAACTAAAAAATTAATTTTCAACTTTTAATCAAAAAAAAAAAAAAATTGGAAAGATAGAAAAATTTCGTGATTAAAACTAAAAATTTAATTTTTATTGCAAAATGTTTTGGAAAAATTAAAAATTTCGGCATTAAAAATGCAAATCACAAAAAAATTTCCAAAATTTATTATTAAATTAAAAATTTAAGCTTTGATTCATAATGGGTATTGCACATTAATTTAATTCGTAGTCCTTAAAATTCACCCATACGTACGTATGTATGTACAATGTATGTATAGGGTTGGGTATATTTTAATTGAAAATTTTCGGCAAAAAAATTTAATTTTCAATTTTATGCCGATTTTTAACTAAAAATAAATTCTCAACTTTTTAAACCAAAAGTTTGAAAGATTAAATTGAAAATTTAATTTTTAATCCAAAACATTTTGGAAAGATTAAAAATTTCGGTATTAAAAATTAAAACTTTACTTTTTATTTTTAATCCTAAATATTTATTATTATTAAATTGAAAATTTAATATTTAATTCAAAATGGGCATTACACTGAATTAATTTTTAATTCCAAAACTCACACATATACGTACATACATACATATGTATGTATAGGGTTGTGTATTTTTAATTAAATAATTTTTGAATAAAAATTGATTTTTCTAACTAAAAATAAATTTCAACATTCAATCCAAAACAAAAATTGAAAGACTCAATTGAACATTTTAATTTTAATTCCAAAAATCCCAATTAAAAATTGATAAAATATAAATGGTGGAAAGTATAAGTCTGCCGATCACTAGAGAATATTAAAGATGATAGCTATGTACATATGTATGTGCGAACTCTGGTCCAAAATGTATAGAAAGCAAACGAGAAAAATGTAAAATCAAAAAAAATTTTAATTCCTAAAAATTATTTTTTTATTGAAAGTTTTTTAATTAAAAATTATTTTTTAGTTTCAAAATTGAAATTAACTTTTTTAATCCGGTATTTGATAGTAGTTGTCGTCAAAAAAGGATTAAAATTTTAAAATTATTTTTTAATTCGATTTTCTCGACTAAAAAATTATAAACAAATGTTAATTTTACTTTGCGCATTATTTGCAACCCTACATATGTGTATGTATGTAGTCGTGTTCAAAATTGATTTCCCTGGTTTAATCCACGTGAAAAATTTATTGTTGCTCTCTATACAATGACCTCAGGTTGTCCCAGTCTTGCATGGAATATGAGTTACAAAAAGTTCTCAGATCAATAAATAATGTTTTGATTCCTTTTGCCATTGTTATCGAAAAGCGACTTCACCTTTTAGACCATAAGAGTTCTGAGGCAGCATTTTTTAACAACCTGTTTGCAATTCCTTTTGTATTCCGAACATCTAGGGTCTTTGTGTGACCTAGAAAATTACTAAAAGTCCTAAAAGATTCCAACACCCACGCAAAAAAAACATCTCCGATTTTACTTTAAAAGGTGCAGTTATTTTTATATAAATCTTTCAATTAGAGCAAACCAAAAAATGAACTCATTTTATAAATGTTCGCTCTATTTTTTGTGAAATATTTTATAAGATTCTGATTTATACCAAAAGATGCGACGAGTACGGCTTAAATTTGATTCTAAAAGATTTCAAGCGAATCACCGAAAAATTTTCTCAATTTTTGATTGCAATACGCTTTTTTATACTCACTACGATGTTCTCATAAACGAAGTTGTGTTAAGACTTCACATGAACAACCAAAAATTTCAAAACAAATTGAAATTAAAATCTACAAACCAAAAAACTATTGCAAATAAAACAAAGAATTAATTTAAATTTGCTGCATTTAAACATATATATTTAATATTTTAGTTGAATATTATTTTGTTTTGCATTTTTTTCGTAACTTTTTTTCCAGTAATTATTAAAATAGTGTTAAATGTATGTATACACATAGTTGTGTGTAAGTTTATATATTATATTATATTTGTATATGCAGTAATTGTGATATAAAGTAAACATATTCCATTAGAATTCATTAGACAATATTTTTCGTTTAACATATGTATGTATTTGTATGAGTGATAGTGGTTCGATTAAAAAATAGAAAATTATTTGTAAAATAGTGTAATTATAGTTTTTACGAATTTTTAACTTTGTAGTTGTAATGGTATACATGTATGTATATATTTATATAGTACATAAGTAAAAATAGATAATTAATGTAATTATAGTTATATAAACATAGTAGTATACAAATATCAAAAGCGCACTACATGCTACAAGAAGTTAATGATAATCAATAAGAATAATAGTAATAATAGTTTGGATTAAACATGAAAATTGCATTTAATTTTGTTTTATTGTAAACATGAAAAATAATTAAATTACTATATGGGGTTTAGATATTGGTATTTACTTGGTTTCGAACATGTGCCATAATTATTTTAAATATGTTTTTCTTAAAAGTTCTAATTTTAGCAAGTTATATTTTAATATACAAATATGTTATATGTTGTAATGAAAAAATAATTTTATAAAAAAAATTAATTTGATTGCAGAAAAAAAATTAATTTTATTAAAAAAATTTTATTAAAAAATATAAATTTTATTAAAAAAAATTGAAAAGAATGTATTGTTTGAAACATTTTTTTGTTTTGCTTCTCTCACTAATTTTTATTTTAATGTACCAAATTCTATTATTTCTAATGACAAAACAAACAAGAGTTGTTAAACAAAAATTAAAAAAAAATAATAATAGAATTTAAAAAAATTATAATAAATTAAAAAAAATAATAATAAATTAAAAAATAATAATAATAATAAATTAAAAAAAATAATAGAATTAAAAAAAATAATAATAAATTAAAAAATAATAATAAATTTATGTGTTAAAAAGAATAAATTTTATAAAACAAACTAATTTTTTTAATTTAAATCATTTAATTTATTATTAAATGTATAAAAAAAATTTATTTTATCAAAGAAAAATTCAATTTTGTAAAAAAACTCAAATTTTAAATTTTTTACAAAACAGTTAAATATTATTAAAACACATCATTTATTACAATATTTTTTTTTATATACGATTAGCAGCTTGCTTCCACATACACACATATTTTTACAGATCAATTCTTGCATTTAATTTTATGCTTGGTTCTTACACTGAGAAGTTTCAAGGCTAATATTTGCTAAAAAATTCTAAATAAACGATAAAAATAAAAGAAAGAAAAAATGTTTTATTTATATATACACTGTGTGCAAAGCAATAAAGTAACTTCAATACTATAAAGAAGTTGAATTTTTGACATTCATTTGGCTACATTTTAACCTCAAATAGATTGCGTTAGTGTAAAATTACGCACATTTTATACAAACTACAGATTTTCTACTAATGTATGTATGTAATGTATTTTGTTATTTTAGACGCCTTTCAACTTCTCGCGTAAACCAAATTGAATTTATTTTTTGCACACAAAAAGTTTTAAATATGTTTTTATAGCGTTTAATTTGTGTTATGTAATTGCTAACATTATCTTAATTAGCTAGAGTTCGTAAAAAACATTTACTTGACATATTATAAAGCGGAAACTCATTATTTTTTATTATTTTAGTTTTTAACTTAAATTATTTTAGATTTTTTTCAATTGCAGCACTTTGTTAATTTTGGTGTCTTCTTCTGCTTCCAATACGCCACTGGTACAAACGTCATGCTTGCATTAGGAAAGGGAGAAAAAATTCAATTGAAAACTTTACAAAACTTCACTATTTACTATAAATTGGAGCAGGGATTTTAAAACTGTTGCCCCGTAAACATCTAAATTATTGTGTAAAACTAAATTCACGCAGTGTGTTTTGTAATATTGAAATATAGTACTTAGAAACGCAATTATGTGCCGTTACTTGTTACTTACTACTACTTTAAACAGCTATTAAGATTTTGCTTTTGCTTTCAATATTTAATCGTGTAATATTTTAGTGGAAATGACAGCCTATAAAACGTTTGCGCCCGCCAACTGGCTGCGACGCGTTTACATTACATTACACAAATGCATCAGCGCCGGAGCTGTAGCAGTTTAACACAAGGTCATTCACAACACATTTAATTACATAAAATTTATTTGTTTACTATTTATTTGTTTGTATTTTTTGCAATAATGTTCGCATAACTCTACTTTTCAATTATAACTACAAGTAAATTCAAATTTTAGTTACATTTGTAATGATTCCCTATTCCTTTTGCGTTTTAGTGTTATTTGTTTTTCATCTTACAAGTCCATATTTTACATAAACATTAATTTAAATTTAGATTAGTTGAATAAGCACCGAACTGTGGACCGCATATATGCAAACAAAAAAAGGAGCCGTTTTGTTAAATAAATTACGTCCTGAGGTTCTCGCAAAATACAAGACACCAATAGCATGGATACTTCTCACTTATATTGTAGCAGCCGATGGCAGCAAAGGTAAAACTATAAATGCCGTCTTAAAGGGTCAGCGGGCCTAATTTTACGCGTCTTTCAAACAAAAAACTTTTGTCAAATCCGCTCAGCACGCTTCTCCACTTCAATAATGATATTTTACTCATAGCGCTCCTCTCCATTTGCTACCACATCAATAATGATATTGTACTCAAAACACTTCTAAACTTTCTTTCACTTCAAGCATGTTATTGCAATTAGTGCTTGAACTACAATCAGCTGTTGAATTTGTGCACACAGTGGGTGCAGACAAACAACATAAAATTGAAATGTAATAATAAAATAATATTGAGAGCTTGATGTGAAAGCTGTGTAAGCAGTCCAACGTCTTTTAAATGTTGTTGTTATAGCGACAAAAAACATTCTTGCAGTAATTAAGAGGAATGCTGCCGGTTTGACAGTTCTTGGCCGGCTAAAAATAGGCGTTTGTTCCTAGTAGGTAGCCGGACTGTCGCCTAGCGTATCTTATTTCGCGCGCCAGCATTAAAAAATATGAACAATTTCAGTAAAATAAATTCCCATCGCCGCATTTGCGCTGCCCACAATCTGGTGCGTCTAATGTTTACACACAGCTAGAAACAAATAAGTTTAGTAGAATATAAACGTTAAACTATTAGTTTTGTATATGCATTTTATATGTTTGCAAAGTTTCAAATTTTCATCAAGTGGTGAGTTGTAAGTATTTTATGTTTGCTTAATTTGTTTTTTTTGCTATTTATATGTAGGTTAGGTAGAAATATTTTTTCGCTTGTTTTTTTGTTTTGTGTTTGTATAAGAGTTGCACTAACACTAAATTTATTTCAATAAAAATGTATATAAAGTTTTTGTATCTAAGTAATTTATATATATATGTACATATGTATATATATTTATGTATGTATGTCTATATATAAGTTTGTTGTTGCTTATGCATATTATTAATATTAATTTGTTTGTATGTGTATCTTTAACGTAATTTGTATTTACCATATCATATATATACTTTATATGTTTGTTTGTATGTGTATAACCATTTAAAAACTACATCACAATAATTATAAGCTAAATGTCTAGTTATTTCTTTATTATTGTTGTGTTTTATTTATTATTAATTAGTTTCACATATTTGTGTATGTACTTGCATATTTTAATTTTCTGTTTTGCTTATATTTTTCGTGCTTTTTTTTCATTTCACATTTGCGTTGCACAGTGTGCTAACACCGTGCTTTCTTGTTTAACTTTGTTTGCTCCTTTGTTTCGACAACTCGTCTCTTAAAACACTAGTACTAGTACGAAATTCAGTTAATTATTATTAATTAATTTTGCGAATAAGCTAGTATAAAGCGAAAATTACTTTAACACTAACATAAAATTAATGCGTGTGTATTGAAAATAATAATTTATTTTAAACAATTAATATAGTTCATTGATTATATGTATGTGTACTGTTTTGGCAATATATACCCCACATGCTACATATATACATACCTATGTACATATGTGTATACATACTTGTAAATAATGTTAGTAGAAAAATTACATTTATGTCTTATTTTTGCTGTTGCTGAATTTTTCAGGCTGCTTGCAATCATAGAATTGGTTAGTTGTTTTTTCTACCAAAAAGTAAAAAAACAACTAAAAATAAAAAAAAACATATATAAAATTAAACAACAAATAAATAAAAAAAGATTTAAAATGGTTTTAAAGAAAATAAAAGTATTAAATAAAAAGTAAATAAATAATTAAAAAAATAAATAAACAATAAAAATAAAATGAAAAAATAAAAAAAAATAAAAATTAAAGAAAAAACTAAAAAAAAAAGATAAAAAAAAAAAACAAATAAAAATTAAAAAAAAACAAATAAAAAATTAAAAAAACAAATTAAAAATTAAGAAATAAATAACTTACAAAAAATAGTGAAACCCTCAAATTTTATATTATATTTTTAATAAGAAAAGTATACTAAAAAAAAAACTAACAAAAAAAAGTAAAATACTCAAATGTTATTTAATTATTTTTTAATAATAATAATTCAAATTAAAAAAAAATGTTGATTATTTTACTATTTCTTGTTAGTTGCTTTTTTCAAATTTAAGTTTTTTTATTTTAAAAAAATACAAAAAAATTTTAAATTAATTAATTATGAAAAAAATTAAAGTTAAGAAAAAATAAAAAAGAAATTAATATTAAAAAAATTAAATTAATTTTTTTATGCCCCTATAAGAAAGTTTTGGTGTTATTCATGCATAAGTTTAAGAATAAATATAATAAATTACATATATTTGTAGTTTTATTTAGAGTCTTTTTAATATACTCTCTGCTTGTATTGTTATAAAATTAGTGCTCACTTATTTGACGAAAACCCAAACTACAGTTGGCCTTTACTAAAAAAAGCACGCGCGTCGTACACATTTAATTTTCGTTCCAACCAAAACGCGATTTAAAAAAAAAAAATTAACATAAAATAGCTTATGTACGATATACGTGTACAGTTATAAAGCTATGCTATTTTTTTACATTTAACACAAAGACAAGCGCCTAGCAGACGCTGGGCACAATAAAGGCTTTAAAATGTGCTTTAGATATTTTTTTTAAATTTACAAATCGAATTATTTATGCATACTTCATAAGTAAACGCGTATAGTGTTTAACATAGATTAGTATTATTAATATAATATAGCATTTCGTACATTTCTTTACGTATCTTTGCCTAAATAGCAGGTTAAAGGCTCGATATAAATTAAGCGCTTAAAAGTAAATCAAGTGTATAATTCCAAAACTAAACTAAACAGCTTGACTATTATATGGATCCGTTGTAGGTATTGTGTATATATGTATATTCATGTAGGCAAGAAGTCCACATTTTAGAATTATGTAAAAATCAAACGACAATTGCGCATATAAACAGTTATGTGTATGTAAATATAATGCTTACAACTAAAATAAAGCAAATTTTTAATTGACATATATATATATATAGATACACTAATATATATAAACATAAGTGTCATTTCATTAGTGACATATGCGCGAAAATGTTACATAAACGCTTAGCTGTGCTAGTGTGGCCACTAACACACCCAAAAAACTACATTTTTGCTACTGTGCACATTCAAGCACAAGCTTTGTAATACAACTTGTGCGCATCAATGCTCACCAAAAAAAAAAAAAAATCTCACATGCAACACTGCATTGAAAAATAACGCTGTAAGCAATTAAGAAATGGAGTGCGTTTATTCTCATGTATGTATACGTATATACGTATTTCTCTATTACATAAACATAACATTTATCAGTATTTTGTTTTGTTAGCTTTTTTGCAAACATTTTTTTTAAACCACAGGCGTACATACTAAGTTTTTAGGGTAAAAAAGAAAACTCTATGCCAAAAAACAGTTATTGCGGCAATAGCGCAAAATATTGCAGTGTCCATGCAAAAAAAGTAACTGCATATAAATGTTGGTGTTTGAGTTCGATATGCTTTGATAAAATGCTATATCAAACTGTTGCGAAAAAGCAAAGTTGTCTGCTTCAGATGTTGTAAAATTTAATTTTATTATTTAAATTTAAATTTAAGTTTAAAATATTTGCAATTTAGATTATTTTTCATTTTTATGCATTCACGCACTTTTAGTTGTTGTTGCTCTTATTGTTCTTGAGGCTTAACGAATTAATGCCTTTAAACAAAAAAAAAATAATCTTTTAGAGAATTTTTATGCTTAAAAAAAAAATCATGTAAGTGTATAGTTAGTATTTCGTGTAGTTCAAAAACTAATTTAATTGAAATTGATTATTTCGAAATTATTTTATGCTGCATTCAATAAAAAAAAATTAAAAATATTCTTCATTAACATGAAAACTCAATTTTCCGCTTATAGGGTATGTAAAATAAAATTGTATAACAAAATTTATACTGAGTTCGTGCTTAAAAACATTAAATTTATATTGAGTGCGTATTTTAGAAACAAAAATTGAAAAAAGCTTAAGTTTCAGTTCTAAACTTACAAACCAGCGCAATTAATTCATTTTCGCATATGATTTGTTGTTGTTGCTGTAGGGCAACTTAACTGTTAAAATTTGTTATTTAAATTTGCATGAAATATTATTTAACAAAAATTAAGCATAAGCTGCTTGTTTAGTATTTTTTTAATTGAAGGTTTTAGTTCTAACCTAAAAAAAAATCTGCGCAATTAATTCATTTTCGCACATGCCATGTTGTTGTTGTAGGTCAACTTAACTGCAAAAATTTTTTATTTAAACTTGCATTGAATATTATTTTAGTCTTTCTTTTATTGAAAACAAAATGTTAATATTAAATTAGCGGCGGTTTGTTTAATTAGCAAATTGAAATGCATGAAACTGCACCTCAGCATGTACTTTTAGGTGCGTAGTGATAAAAAAAATTAAGTTTTGGCAATTTTGAAGCAATTTTTTAATAAACTAAAATTTAAAAAATTAACTTTTAGCAGTTGTGAAGTATTTTTTTAATAAATTAAAATTAATTGGTAAATTTATGCGTTTTGTGTTAAAATATTATTATTTATATTGCTTGTAATGTTATTATTATTATTTTGAATACAGTGCGCCAATAAAGAACAAGTAGAATATTATTATTGTTTGAGTCAAAGTAAGGAAAAAATTATATATTCATAATACAATATATGCAATGAAAATCAAATGTGCTGTTTATAAGCGGCGCAAATGCTGTAAAAATTGAGCTTAAACTTAAATTAATATAAAAAATCAGTTTACAATAAAAAAAAAACAACGCAGTGCTTATTTCACAATTGCCGAAACAGAAACATTTTTTTTTTGGAATTCGTTTAGACAATGTTTTTCTTCAGAAATTTGCATTTTTGTTCAGAAATTTAAATTTTTGTCAGCAAATTTAGCAAAACTTAAAAAAAAAATTTTGGAAATTCGTCTGAACAATTTTTGCTTAGAATTTCAAATTTTCGTTTAGAATTTCAAATTTTTGTTTAGAAATTTAAGTTTTTGTTTAGAAATTTAAACTTTTGTTTAGAAAAAAATTTAATTTTTTTTTTAGATTTCTGAATTTTTGTTAAGAAAATATTTAATTTATTGTTTAGAAATTTGCATTTTTGTTCAGAAATTTAAATTTTTGTTTGGGAATTTGTTAGCGCGAAATAGAAAATATACAAGTTCATTCAGTACAACTTAATTGAAACCCAAAAAACACTTTATTGTGTGCAAAAAAACTATTTTTATTAATTTAATTTCCAATTACGCGTGCGTTACGCGTTTTTCGGAAAGAACACTACACGCGTGCGCATAAAGTTTTAGTGACGAAAATCAGTTTTTTAGACTTAAATCAGTTTTATTGAATTAAATCAGTTTTAGTGACTTAAATCACTTTTCAGCTCAGTTATTGAAAATGTCTGCATTATTAATGTATAAATATATTTTATTTCACAATTATTAAGCACTTTTTATTAAAATGTTTTGCCCAGTGAAGTTTTCATATTATTTTAGCAAGGAGTTTTTTCTTTATACCCTTCACATATAAGGTATCGCTGCTGTATGTAGTCTAATACACAGACGCTTAATGTTAAAGCAACAAATTCTTTGCTTCATCTTATGCTTTTAATAACTAATTTAGTTAGTTTAGTTCAATATATGCAGGGCTAGGTTTCAAACTGTGTGCCTTAACGCCTACATATTTTTAGTTTTGCAAATTTTGCTTGCGTTTTCTATTTTCTTGCTATTCTTTTGCTTTAAAGTACATTGTTACATTAATCACTTAGATTTGTTTTCCGCTTACAAAATTATGCCGTTGTAAACTTACGTAATATAAACGAAATATCAATAGGTATAATGCATATTATATAATAATAGTTGCTGTTAAGAACAATTAGAGTAATTTGTATTAGCAATATATATGTATGTATGTATGTTGCCGTATTTTTCTTCTTATTTTCTTTTTCAAAGTAATAATAAACGTGAAAGTGTTATAAATGTTATAGTTTGCTTATTTAAAAATCATTATATGCATGCGTATGTGTATATATGTGAGTGTTTGCTTGGCTTCAACTATGAGCTATATGTTTCCTTGCTATCAAATATTGCATATTTTGCCTACTGCGTACAAAAAATTACCACCAGGTTTATTGCGGCTATAAGTGTGAATGTGTATGTGTGTTAATAAGTTAAATGAACTGTCATATACTATATGTATATACTACATAAATCATGTAGTTGAGAGACTCCGCTGCGTACTCCATATTTATGTATGTGAAAAGTAATTTCATCGGCAATATTTCAGTAAGTTTTTGTTGTATCATCAGCTTTTTTAAATCTACATACGCTATATACAGTTAGTGAAATAAAATTCCACATATACACGCTTTCTACCAATCAAAGCAATTTGGTATTTGTTGTGTGCGCCAGCTACCGCTGCCTGTGTGGCAGTAGTAGACACATTAATATTTATAGTTGCAATTATTCACTTGAAAATATGTTTGCTACATTCCCAAGTAGCTCATCTAAAAATGCTGCTGGTAGCGATGTTGTTGCTGTTGCCGTTGCAGCGTTCGTTCGTTGCAATATGTTGCTGTAATTGTAGTTGATGGTCTGTTGCATCAGCATAAACCACCAGCGTGTAAAAGACAAATTTTGATTATCCTCAATTGTTGTTGTTGTGTTGATTTCTGCTGCAGCCGCTGCACTTTCGGCGTTCAGCGCGTTCCGTGTGCACGCTGGTAATTTAAAATCTTGTTGTTTTTGTTGTAGTTGGGCGCTTGTCTGCGAATGCTGCAGCAAGTCGCCTAAACTACCATTGTTATTATTGTTGTAATTGGGTTTGTAGTGCTTTGTATCGCATTTGGTGTTCGTAAATCTGTCGTTGCTGCCGCCAACACAATCAGTTAGAAACGATCTGCATGCATGTACATGGTGGGGGGTCAAGGCAAAACAAATACAACACACCAAAAAAGTTTGTTGAAAAGAAAATGAGAAATATTAATGTAGAAATATACAGTACTTTAGGTTAAGTAATAATTGGAAATATTCATTCGTTTCGTTGGACTCACTCGAGTGTTTTAAACCAGTTTATTCTCCACCGTACCATATGTTCGTCGGTGCGTAATGCGCATGCTTGCTGGCGGCAACTTGTGCTGGACTTAATGGACCAAATTGGCTGTACTGTGTGGGGAAATGTATATGGGCGGGTAGTGGATGCGATGGTATTACCTGTCAATTAACAAAAGATCTAAGTAAGACAATAACGGTAATTTAAGAATACGTTTATTTCAGATACGTGGATATAACAGGACCTCCTAACACAATAGACCTCAGGTCGCGGTGCAATCCTCATCTATATATCTTATATTATCTATACTAGGACCCTCCTTGGTTGAGGACTTGGCTTGCCGAACGACACTTAATAATCAATTCTTATTTCATACGCTACACTAAAACTCTTAACCGTAATTTATATAGACGCAGCCAAACTTATCTTGATAACAATATAAATTTCTTTTGGAAAAAAAATTAAGTCTATTTAAGTAAGGGGTACACCCGGTATTACAGATAAAAAAAAGTTCCGATCGTTCACTTTGTATGGCAACTATATACTATAATGGTTCGCTATCTGCGGGTTCGACAAATGAGCAACCTCTTAGAGACTGGAGGACTAGCTCGCATATATACAGACAGACAGCCCAACTCGTAATACTGATCATTTATATACAATATCCGACAAAACTATGAATACCATTTGAATTTTAGGACCAAAATGATTATATCTTTTGAGACAAGAAATTTATTGTTTTGTTTGTCTTTCTATTTTGTTTATATTGCATTAAAAAGATTAAATTTAAGTATTATATTAGCATTGATTAGAGCCGAAAGTCGCTGTTATAGTGGAAAAAAACATTGCTGAAAAAATTTTGAGGAAGGTTGCCGAGTTTACAGTCCTTGGTCGGATAAAACACCGGGTCCGTTTCGGTTACTTAGACCCGACTGGCGGCAAAAGACGTCGAGGCATGCTGTCTATCAAGTTCTGAAGAAGCGATGGTGGTATATTTTCCTAGAAATCCTTCAAACTATTAAAAATCGCTGTTTTAATGGAGCGACAAGAAGATCGGTCGAGCTCATCATCCAAATATTGCCATAATTGCTAAGGTCAGGGCTTTGGGTAGACCATGGTAGGAGCTCTATCGATGTTTGATCGCAGTATTCTTTCGCAACCCGACTTCGATCTTCTGTCTTCGGTCACTGTCCTGCTGGTATACAAAGTTATCTTGTAAGTCCTTTTTTTGCGCTGCGTGCTCTAAATTTGTACTCAGCATCTGTACGTGGATAGTGTTATTTTGATTGCTTTCGCCCATTACCAGATTTGATAGATCCTTGTAGCTACAATAACGCCAAACTAAAACATTTCCACCTCCGAACTTTAGGAAGATTTGGATGCACTTACTTGGAGCCTTTCATGACTCTCTCGGCAAATTTTTTCTGTATTTCCTAATTTTTAATTATAATTTGCTCTCATCACTCCAAATTACATTTTTACAAAAACTTGGCGGCATTTGATGCTACTTTTGTCAAATTCAAAACGCGTCTTCAAGTTTTTTTATACTGATTAAAAGCATTTTGATGTGGTAGCGGCTGGAACAACAATATTCTCGGTTTCTCCGCTGAATTGTTCGTTCAGAAACATTAATTTGAAAGCACTGCTCCATAAATCGTGCTGAAACAGTCGGGTCTTTCTTCACTTCTCTGTTTTTAGTCGTTTCGCGAGCAGTGGGGGACCTGGAAGGTGGCCAGATCTTGGCGCATTCTCTAGTTCACCATTTTTCTTGTAATTTTCACTTCTTGGATTGTGGCCTTGCTTCTAAAATATTTTTATGCGATTTTACCATATCCCAGCATTTCACTAAATAACTATTGACTAAAACACCTTATTTAGATTAGAAGGATGAAAGGTAAACAATGTGGTGGGGTATCCATTGTTTTGTCGGATACTGTATATACTTTAACGTAACTTGATCAATTCGGTTGATTTGTTTTCGAAGGAATTTGAAATTGATTTATTTTAAAATTTTTACACAAAAAAATACCTAAAAAATTTAAAATGGGGGTTTTAGATAATAAAATGTAAAAAATATGATAACAAAATATGCTGGGATATAAATAACATCACCTTATGGACAATTAAAGAAAATTTGAATATATACTAAATTCACTTTAATACGCGCGCATTCAAACGCGTGAGGCAAAACTCACCTGACGGCTCGAACTGTTGTGTGCGGGGGGTGGCGCCACTGCGGCACGATTGTATGCATATGTAGGAGTCGCCTGCGACACAAACACCGTTGGGCGGCGATACATATCACCCTGGGCATAGATATCTGGCTGAAGCATAACTGCAGTGGCCGCGGCAGGCGAGCCACCGATTGGTGTATTCGCTTGATGCTGATGATGTTGCGGTTGTTGTTGTTGCTGCTGTTGTGCCGATGGTGCAACCACCTGTACAGCAGCGTGTGTTTGCTGCTGACGATGGTATACTTGTGGTGCACCCCACGAAGGCGGACCTGCAGCGGCACCAGAAACTGCACCAACTGCCACAGCACCGCCGACGGCCGAAGATGAGCTCTTCGAATGTGCCAATGGCGGAGCAGCTGCTGCTGTTGAGGGCGTATGCTGTACATAGGCCGAGGCAGAGGAGGCCGTCGAGGTGACCTCACGTTTATGGTGTGCCGGTGGCGCTTGTGTGGCGGCGGCTGCCCATGAAGAACGCTTGTTGTCTACAACAACCGATGTGGCCTGCTGTGGCGGATACTCGTAGAATTCGGCTGGCTCTTGCTTGGTTGGCAAATGCGGCAAACTGGCGGTTTGATTGCCTAAACTGCCGCTGCAGCCAACACCGCCGTTGCCGCCATTGTTGTAACACTCGTTCTGGGCCATGGCCAAGATGCGCTTTTTCTGCGATTGCCCCGGTTCGTATTTAATATTAGGCTGTTGCTGTTGTTGTTGCTGCTGCTGGGCAGGCTGCTGATATTGTTGCTGCTGCTGTGGCTGTTGTTGGTGCTGTGGTTGCGGTTGGTGCTGTTGTTGTTGCTGTTGTTGATGATGATGGTGTGAGGAGGATGACTGCAACTGCTGTTGTTGTTGTTGTTGCTGGTGCTGATGATGCTGTTGCTGTCTGGGACTGTTGCCACCGCTGTGTGCATGACTGCCGCGTCGGCGCACCTCATCTGTGTCGTTGTCACCTACGGTTACGCATGGGATTACTAACTGTACATGTTTGCTGTGACGATGAGCGATGCTGGTGGTTGAGGAAGAGGCGGTGGAGGATGTTGATAGTATGGGTGGTGGATAGGATTGGTGGTGGTGGATAGGTTAGAGGTTGGATGGGAAGAAGAATTGTTCGTATTTGAGGATATGGAGGAACTGTTGCTAGCAACATGATGATGATGATTGCTGCTGCTACTGTTGCTACTGTAATGGTGGTGGGTGGAAGTAGAAGTAGAATTGGAATTGGTGTTGGTTGCGGTAGAGGATGCGGAGGCGGAGGCGGAATTGTGAGAGAGGCTGCCGCATTGCTGCTGCTGTGGCTGTGGTTGTGGTTGTGGCATTGGTTGATGATGGTGAGTGCTTGCAATATATTGTGGCTGCATAAGCTGTGGCTGTGTCGGCGTCTGATGATGATGATGATGTGAATTATGATGATGATGATGCGTATGCGAGTGCGAGTGTGCGTGCTGCTGCACATGTTGCTGTGCCGAGCATGCGGCGACCGCGGCCGCGCCCATTGCAATATCTGCTCCGGCTCCTGCACCACCAAATCCAGTTCCACTTCCGCTTCCGCCCTGCACAGCATTTGATGCTGTACTGCGGGCGGCGGTGGCATATTGATTACTGTTACTACTGCTATTGCTACTATTGTGGTTGTTATTGTTATTATTATGATTATTATTATTATGATTGTTATGTACGCCACCGCCTTGACTATTGCTATTAATGTTACTGGTATTACTGTTATTGCTATTGCTATGGCTATGGCTACTGTTCGAACTACTTTGACACTTGATGCTGACATCAGCGCTATGGGTTAGATTTGAATGCGTATACGAATTCGTATGCGTTTGTGGCTCATGTGATAACTTTGCCTTTGAATGATTAGTGATGCTACTAGTAGACGTTGATGTGGTTGTTGATGTATTACCATAGATGTTAGCAGTATGATGCTGATGCTGCGGCTGAGTTTGCTGCTGCTGCTGCTGTTGTGGCTGCGGCTGCGGCTGCACCTGCTGATGTGTCTGATGGTGGTGATGGTGTACATGTTGCGGCTGTTGTTGCTGCTGCGACTGCACCTGATGTTGGTGGCCATTAGCGCGACACGACGAGGACGATGACGAGTGCTGCAATAGAGCAGGGTTCGTTTGCGACTGCGCATGTGCACGTTGCTTCATTACCGGTGCGACTGGTGCTGGGGCGGGTGGCTCGTTACCCTCATCCTCACTATCCGAAATCGTTATGACAGCCGAAGGTGATGGCGTGTCGTGTATAGTAATTGTCTGCTGCTTTACAATAGCGCCATGATGCTGGTGCGAATGTTGCGCACCGCTTGCTGTGTCGGCTGATGTTGCTGTGTGTGATGTGTTTGGTGGTGATAGTTGCCACCAACACTGTTATTGCCGCTGCAATTGTTGATAATGTGATGATTGCTATTGCTATAGCCGCCACCACCACCACCACCATTGCTGCTGCTGCTGCTGATCACATGCTGTTGATTGGCCGAATTGCTGCTGTGATGATGATGACCACCACCATTGTTGCTATTTTGGCTAACAATGTCTGCAAAAAGAAAAAAAAGTAAGTGATTTAGAAAATGTAAAAGTTATATTTATATATGATTTCTTCTTCCTTACTACCAGACGATGCCGAAGTAATAACTGGGCCAGCATTGCTGTTGTAGTTGCTGCCATAGTTGCAATTGTGGTGACTATGGTACTGAGGCGAAACGTGTGAGGCGCGGTTGTAGCGCTGCTGGTGTGGCGGTGAACTCTCCTTTACACGTTTCTTAACCGGTGATAACTGATTATTTTCCTTTTTATCGTGGCGCGGCACACGATACGAGTTGCTCTTAGTGCTGCACAGCGAAAAAATATAATTAGTTGCAAGCAAAACATATTGTCAAGCATTAAAAGTAAATAACTTACACTAAATGCTGCACTGGCGACTCCTTCTTGAGATCATTTCTGGGTATATTCAAATGGTGTTTAGGATAAATCTCCTCAACATTCAAAAATGGTGCCGAATCGACAATTAGCGAATGTGCTGGCGCTTGCTGCCACGAAGGCACCAAAGCCATTTGTCGTCCGGTCTGCGGCCAAGCCACGCCGCTGGCTTGTACACGATTTGTAAGCAACATGCGTTGTCCGGAAGCCGGTTCCACCATCGACACTGGCACAGGCACATTGACATACTGCTGTGGAGGAACCTTTGAAATGTTTAATTTTCATTACTTTTAAAAAGCTAAAGCTCAGCCTGTATACGTACTTGCAATGGTGGCTGCATTGTGGCGCTGCCAACAACCACGTGCTTGGTGGGACTGGGCATGGTTTGATAGGATGACGGACACAAAATATTTAACTGATGTTGGAACGCATCGGCACGTCCCTGTGTGTACTGACGACCAACATTGCGACCGCCGTAGATTTGATAAAGACCCTCATAGGCTAATGGACGTTCACGCACCAAACGCTGCACTTGACTGGTCAGCTGATTGTTGATGGTAAACGTCATATTCTCCGTAGTGCTCGGTACAAAATTGGTAACCAATGTAGAAGCAGGTTGCACACTATAAATGCATAAAAAAATAAATAGTTGCATAGAAAAATATCATAAAATTTTCGAATGTGACATAGGAACATATTGTATACTTACGTATGGAAATCGCCACGTCGGCATACTTCCATCATCTGCACCGAGGCTTTTACATTATTACAATAGACGTAGTCAACTAGGTGTGTGAGGCGTACAAAGGAGTGATTCAACGCCTCAGCTGGCGTAAGACGACGCTCTTGATCAATGGTTAGCATACGCTTTAGCAGATCAATGAATTCGCGTCTATCCGTTTTCTCGGCCAACAATTGACCGCCTTCCAAGTCAGTTGGTACATTTACCTGACCAATATCGTCTAAGCAATTAAATATATATTTGCGTGCCTCCTTACTTTTCGTATTAGTCTCTGCCTCGTGTTCCTCGGTGGTCTTCAAGCGCCAAAACGGATAGGTCGAATCGACGTCGCGATAGAAAAACTTTGATGTCTTCGAGGCGCTGTTCAGCATGTGCTCCGTAGGCAGACCCTGTGTCTGTGATATGTACCTGTAAGGCGTAGAAAATTGTTATTTAAGTAATTGTTTGAAACAGCGAGGTTAATATGAGTAACTAACCTTATTTGATCGAATTCAGAAGAACCCGGATATAAGGGCCAACCCAGGAACAACTCGGCCACCACACAACCCAGCGACCACATATCGATTGCCTCACAAAATGGCAAACCCAAAATAATTTCAGGTGCACGATAGTAACGGGACTGCAAGTAAGTGTTGCATACCGTTTTGCTGACATGCGACGCACTACCAAAATCAATAACCTTCACCCTATTTTTGAAAAGAGAATAATAAAAACATATGTATAGTATATGTGTGTATGACAGTAAAGTTTGAAATTAAAAAAACGTGTGTTGAAGCGTTGTTGGGTTACTTACCTATAAGGTTGTCTTACTGGATCTACCAACATTATATTTTCCGGCTTTAAATCTGCATGAATCAAACCAAGTTGCTTTAATTTTAGCAACGCCGTTAAAACCTAAAGCGCGTGAGCGATAAAAAATCAAGAGAAATATTATGTATAAACAAAAAATATAACGGTATAAACATTGATAATATATAGACATGTAGTATATTTCCATTAGACTGACCTGCTCTAAAATGGGCCGTATATATTTCAAAGGTAGCGGTGAAAACTTATTTTGTTTAAGGAAATCATACAAATTCTGTTCGAGCATTTCAAACACCAAACACGTGTGGTTCTTGTGTTGGAAACACTCGAAAGCACGCACAAAATTGAACTCGTCGGCATTTTCCTGACTGAGACGCGATAGAATCGATACTTCAATTTGTCCCTGACGTGCATACGAAGGATGATTTTTTAAGATCTTAATAGCCACAATCTCCGACGTGCCACGTTTCCAGCATTTAACCACCTGACCGAACGTGCCACGTCCCAAAAACTCCAAGACCTGCATAAAAACAAAGCAAAAGAGTAAAGAAACTTTTTTTTTAAATTTTGTATTATATGCAAACTCACCTCATACTCGGCGGAGAGCGAATAGAGAACCTCATGTTGCACCAGCTGGTAATCACCGTCGGCGCCGCTGCTCGAACGCTTGCTGGGGGGCTGCGTGTTGGCGTGCCCCCCAGACGTGGCGACTTTTGTGTGCGCCGTCTTGAGGCTGTTGGTCACCGTCGTTGTCGCCACCGCTGCCAGCGTTTCCGAATTGCTGCTCGCCGTTTGCGCTGAAGCAGTTGCTGCTGCTACTGCGGTCGTGCTGCTTATAACACCAACTCCGACAGATTCGTTGCTGTTGCTTAAGCAAATGGACGCGGCGGCGCCAGAACCGTTATACGAGGACGACGATGTGTATGAATCAACGCAACCGCAATCGCACTCTGCAAGTACAGAAATGGTAATTATGAGAATAATGTCACAGAACTTTGCTAGTTTTAGTTTTACATAATTTAAGAAATCGAAATGTAATTTGAACCGTTAAAAGTAGTAAATGTTGTAAATACGCAAACTGCACCAACAGCCAACAATAACAGCGCTTTATGGACTGCACAATTGTGGCTGTTCGAATAATGCGCGCGGCGCAAAAGCTTTTGGCGATTCTTCAGCTCCCACAACAATGGCAAATACGCAGAAATATGTACATACATTCATACAACTTAACCAATTGCAGAATTAGTAATTAGATTGTGCGAAAATTGTATGAAATAAAAGCGTCGTCACACAATTTCCGGCAACAATTATAGCTAGAAGGAACAACGGCATATGCGCACGAAAAACAACGACGACTGACGATATAGCCAATAGTGGGAATTCTTGTATTCTAATATTTTCATGGAACTGTTGCAAAAATACAAGTACGTACATACAAATGTATGTATGTACACAAATAGCTAGATACTTTTGATACGCATATACAAACAGCAAAAACAATAATGGAAATATTGCGACAATTTGTTGAAAATGTTGTTGATTTTATTACAAACTGCTGTTGTTATTGTTACGTGCCAATAACTTTTACGCAAATATTGTGCAATTGTATATACAGCCATGGACAGAAAAATAACACACTTTGAATATAAATTCCGAAACAGTTTTTGCTTTTATAAAATTATCGTGCTTATAGTTCAGTTAACGACCGACACAAAACTAAATGAACACTCACCACCGCTTCTACCGGCCGAATACGTGGATAGCCGCAAAAATTTGATTTTTCTAGTAGAAACGAGTCAGCTGTTTGCTCGCTTACAACACAGGGTTGCCAGTCTCGACATTTTGTAGTAATTAAGAAATAAACTTGAAATATTCGGAAGCTAACTCAAAATCACATCTAATACTATTATTTAAAAATATGTACACTATTTTTAATTGTTCTCTGTTTATATTAGTAATAAACGTCGTTTCTATACATTCCCAAAGTGTGCTATTTCTCTGTCCCTGACTGTACGCCTGTAAATAATTTAATGCACGCGTAAAAAATATTGCACACAGACATACTTATATAAAGGTACAGTGGCTATAAAAGCTCAATTGATTGAATAAAAATATGTTATTTGATAACAAAAATTATTTTTCAATGAAGTTGTTATTAAATAAACATATTAATTTTTAGCACTAAATCCAGCAGAATATGAGAATTTCTGCTTTAAACGTCAGATTTATTAATACATATTATCCGCAAAAGTGAGGAACAAATTGCCACAGAAAAATGGCGCTCCCATCTGATGTATGCACAACATAATTTTTTGGTGATATTGGTTGAAAATTTTGAAAAACTCACGAAGAATCAATGCAGTATGCGACGGTGCATTGTCGTTACACAAAAACCAAGACTTGTCGGTCCATAATTCCAAGCTCGTTTTACGAATAGCTTCGTGCAAACGACGCATATCACTTAAATAGTTTTCCTTGTTGAGAGTTTGGCCGGTCGGAAGGAATTCGGAGTGCATCACACCTCGATTATCGAAGAAAACTGTCAACATAACCTTGATTTTTTACCTGCGTTGACGTGGTGTTTTTGGCTTCAGCTCACATTTGCCATGACATTCGGACAACTGTTCGTCTGTTTCCCTGTCGCAAGCATAGATCCAAGTCTCATCGCCAGTAATAATAGGTTTCATGATATCCTAGTAGTCAGAATACATTGCTTCACATCCGGTAACGCGACGATGTTTCTCAAAAAACTTTAGTGGTTTTGAAATCAATTTTACTTTCACTTTCCTTAGGGCCAAAAGATCTTTCAAAATGGTTTTTTCTAATCCTTCCGATATTCCAACGGTTCCAGTAAGTTCTCCGACCGTTAGCCGTCGATTCTCAATCGCCACTTCCTTTATTTTATTGACGTGTTTATCTTCAGTTGATGTTGATGATCGTGCCGGACATGATTCGTCGTCAACGCGTTCTCAACCCTCTTAGAATAATTTGTAACAATCGAAAACAATTGCTCGCAATAAACAATTACCGTCGAAGACTTTTTCCAACTTTCTGAACGTTTCATCACCAGAAATTTGATTCCGCACACATAATTTTATAGAAATTATTTGTTGAATAATTTCACTTATCGTAAAAATCGTATTTCAGAAAGACAACCATATACTAAACACTAATGATTATTTTCATGTGGCATTTGCCACAGATGTCACTGACAGTCATACCAACCTAGAAGAAAAATATTTCGACAAATGGGGTTTTTGCGCGATTCACGAAATTTAATTTCACGAATTTTAAATTTGCACTTTCAGAAGTTTTTAACAAAACCGTAGAATGATGACACTAAATCTATTAGAGGGCTGGGCCACGCCCTCTTTTATAATTTTTTTAAACACAGACGCCTCTCCCTAATGCAATTCGTTATTCCAAATAACAGTCTTGTGGTGCTTAGTAATGCACTTTACGGGTTCATGGCGTTTGTTTCTGTAGCAAAATGTCGAGAGAGTAGAAAAATTAACAAAATGGCGGCGTTTGAAGAAGTTAAATTTTACCTAAAATTTTGGTCGGTCATTGTATAGGGAACCTGGAAAAAATTTCATTTAAGGGGGTATTCTGGTTTAGAAGACCGAATTTCAGGTATTTTTTTTTACGCGATAGTAAAAAATCAAAAATTTTTTGGTTTACCATTTTTTTACATGCTTTTTATTGTCATTCTAAGAATACAAAACATACATAATATAAGAAAAAAAAATTAAATTTAAAAAAACTGCAGGTCGGCGAAGTAGAGGCTGATGAAACAATGGCTTGTCCTGGTGTGCAGGATATAAATCCTTTCCGTGACCTAAAATGAAAACTTATGCGAAATCCGTGAAGAGTAAAAGTGTAGTTATCGCACTACGAAACGTTTTTGAAATATTATTATTTTTTTTTTTTTTCAAAATGGTGGAGGTTTGAAAAAATAGTTTCGTATTTTCCGGTTTTGCATGGTTCGGAATTTTTTAAGAATAAAAAAAAAATTCTTTCGAAAGCTCTTCGTAGTGCGATACTATAATGTATAAGAAAACTCTGCGTGAAATTTCAGGTGAATCGGTTGAGTGTAACTTTAGATATCATGCACACCGTTTCTAGAAAAGTAGTTAGGAGAAAAACGAGCTTAAAATTTGAGAACTAGTCGCGCGCAGTCGGAGTCGGAGACGGAGTCACAAAATGAGCTGTAACTCGAAAAATAATTTGAATTTCGAAAAATCCTCTTAGGGACATTTTCTTGAAGGTTTATATATGTATATATATACAAAAAAATCAATTTTTTCAAATTTCTAAACCAGAATATCGAATTAAGCCCGTGTAATCATTCAAGCAAGTTTGAAAAATGTGTAGTTTTGAGAAAAAGCGAGTTTGAGGAGTGAGCTGATTGAACTGACCGGCTACACTTTAGATATTTCTAACTTAAAAATTATTTGAGATAACGATTTAAAGGTATAAGTAATATTTAGTAATATAAAAAAATTATTTTTAGAACGATTTACTTTCACTTTAACATTTAGCCTTGTATTTCTGCCACAATATTTTGTTGTGTCATGAAAAAACGCAATAAAAAAATTTTCTATAATTAACCTCTCTCATTATATCAAATAAATTCGAAAAGGAAAAAATAAAGTAAACTGACTGCAGATAAATATTGGATAATATTTGAGTTGACTTGTCAACTTTGTGCAACAACAACACACAACGCTGCCACTTATGGAATATTTGATAAATTCTTATTTTTCATTTGTGTTTTTAGTTTTATTTAACTTAATTCTAAGAATATACTAAATGGCTGTGGTGAAATTAATTATTCAATGGTTATGTAAATAACCACGTGACAATCGAACTTGACTATTTTTATGCAATATAGTTGTCAACAAAATAAATGGAACAGCAATGTTTGAGTGCCATAGCTTTGATCGATTTGAGGCAAACATTCTGGTGGCACGACTTGTAATCATAACGAAAATACAGAGAAACTCAAATGTCAACAATTAGCGCTGAGCAAGCGGAGGGAAATGGAACAAATAAATTACGAAGGTATTGAAAATCTAATAACGAAAAGAAAGAAATCCAGGCCAAACATGCCAGCGGCATGAAGTAATTGCAATTAGCCGAGTTGACGTTCGTGTTGAACCTGAGCCGGGCGCCTTTGTTCATTGAGCCAGTATCGAATCGAAAAGTACATTCACTATGAAAACGAGAGAAAAATTAAAAACAAAATCGCATTCGTTGTTGTTATTCGGAGCTGGTGATTTCGCAAAACTTAGACAAATGCCAGCTCAGGCCCACAAGCCACTCGATCAACACGTCAAAAGCCAGACTTTCATAAGCATTTGCTGCAGATCGGCCAAACCGCGTTTTACATACTCGTACATACACACGCACACACACATCTCATTTGTGTAGGTATTTACATGAACTCAATCCGCTGGCATGCATAAATAGTCGGAGAATTGATTAGCAATCGCCGGCTGAAAAGCTGGCGCGCTCGTCGAGTTGAGGAAAATGAAATGCGCTTGTATGGGTGTGTGTTGTTATTTACACCCATTTGGATCAAATATCTGGCAGCATCGTAACCATTTGTGTAGATTTGTTGATTAACTGATCTTTGGATTTGCACGTACCCAGCGATATCGACATACATACATACCTATGCACCGCTTACATAGGAAAGTACATAGGTATGGTATATGGTACATATGTATGTGCATGCATTTGTAGCGTGTGTGCTCAATAAATATTTGTGCTTTCTTCATGCTTCATTCAATAAAAAAAGCATCATTTAATGAAAGTATTTCAGTTTTGATTGATTTGTAGCAGAAATACTGGGTTGCATTCTAATTTGCCTGCTAGCCTGCATTGCTACAGAATTTATTACAGCATAATTAAAAATTCTAACATACATTTTACATAAAAAATAGTTCGAAATTGAAAAAAAAAATTTATAAAAATTTACCTTATTTTTATAAAAAAAAACAACCAAAAATGTATATATACCCTTCACAGGTGCATTTCTTTTAGTAACTATGTGTTCAGTTTATATGGAAGCTATAGTAATGCAATCCGACCTTAAGCAGTAATCCATGTCAAATTTCGTGAAGATACCACGTCAAATGCGAAAGTTTTCCACACAAGAACTTGATTCCGATCGTTTGATTTGTAAGGCAACTATATGCTATAGTAAGCCGATCTGAACAATTTCTTCCGATATTACATTATTTCTATGAACAATAACTCATAACAAATTTCGTGAAGATACCACGTCAAATGAGGAAGTTTACCATGCTGTCATTTGATTCAAATCATTCCGTTTGTATGGCAGCTATATGCTATAGTTCACCGATATGAACAATTTCTTCGGAGATTATATTGTTGCCCTAGAAAATAATCTATACCAAATTTCGTGAATATATCTTGTCAAATGTGAAAGTTTTCCATACAAGAACTTGATTCCGATCGTTCAGTTTGTATGGCAGCTATATGCTATAGTAAGTCGATCTGAACAATTTCTTCGGAGATTGCATTGTTGCCCTAAAAAATGACCTGTGCCAACTTTTGTTAATATATCTTGTCAAATGTGAAAGTTTTCCATACAAGAACTTGATTCCGATCGTTCCGTTTGTATGGCAGCTATATGTTATAGTCCTCCGATATCGGCAGTTCCGACAAATGAGCAGCTTCTTGAAGAGAAAATGACGTTTGCAAAATTTCAAAACGGTATCGTAAAAACTGATGGACTAGTTCGTATATATGCAGACAGACGGACGGACGGACAGACAGACAGACGGACATGGCTAATTCGACTCAGCTCAACATGCTGATCATTTATAGGGTCTCCGCCGCTTCCTTCCGGGTGTTACAAACTTCGTGACAAACTTAATATACCCTGTTCAGGGTATAATAAAAACGAATATATTCAACCTTTGTACATATGTTGAAAAATCAGAAATCGTAAACATTAGACTGACTAATTATTTTTATAATGAAACATTTTGTCATGAAAAAGTATAGGTCCAATATTTTGCCACGAAGAACGCAACAAAACATGTTTTGCACAAAAAAAATGTTAACGTAAATTTTGGATTTAATCACTTTTACGGATGACGTCTGTCGTTTTACTCTCACAAATTTTATATTCGATTTTGTGATGAAAATTAAGCAATATCGCCGATACATAATGTTGATACCAAAAATAACCAAAAATTCCAAAAATAAACGAAATCGTGCGTGTCCGTCCGAGACCTTTTACAGTGAATACTTGGAGCAATGATAAGTTTATCAATCAGATTTTTAACCAAACGTCAAATCTCTCAATACCCTAGAGAATCTCTACGCATTTCAGATTAAGATTAACTTCAGTATGATTCCTCGAGCAATAACTAAATTAAACGGCGCAATGATTGAAGTTAATATTTGAGTTTTATTAGTATACTGAAAATTGAAATTTTCAGATATCTCTTTCTTTTAACAAAAGAGATAATTTTTTTAGTATATTTTCTATTTCTTTTGACTATTGATTTCAGTTAAATCAAATAAGTAAATTCTATGCATTATTTGCATGAACTGCTGTGCGGAGGAGATAAGCTAAACGAATGATTGAACGAATGTGGTGAACAAAAGAGCAAATAATATTTCAGCAACAAATGAATGGCGTATTGATTGAATGAAAGCGTAAGTACAGAATAATGCGCTTTGGGTGAATCTTTATATTGCAGCATTTACTAGGCGACATATTGCAGGGTGTCTCCTAAAGATATTTTCTTATAATTATTTATCAAACTCCCATATGGCTACATTGCAATATTTCGAAGAGGGTTTCAGAGGCCGCTTGTCAAGTATGCATGTATGTAGATTATACGGCTTGGTTTAAACTGGTTTTCAATTAAAAGTGTGGTTGGAGGTTTTCCTTTTTTTGTGTGGACAAAAAATAGTAAGGCTTTTTCATTTAAAATTTGCGTGAAAACCCATTCGTCGAAATTTTTTCTATGGAGATACATATGACCCTCAGTAACATCTGTACCAAATGTCACATCAAAATAATCATTAGTGTTTAGTATACGCTATAAGGTTATGTTGACAGTTTTCTTCTATTATCGAGGTGTGTTGCACTCCAAATTCCTTCCGACCGCCCAAACTGTCAACAAGGAAAACTATTCGAGTGTTCTGCGTCGTTTGCGCGAAGCTATTCGTAAGAAGAGCCCGAAATTATGGACCAACAACTCTTGGTTTTTGGCACCATGATACTGCACCGTCGCATACTGCATTGATTCTTCGTGAGTTTTTCGCCAAATTTTCAACCAATATCGTGCCGCAACCACCGTATTCATCGGTTTCGCTCGGTTTGATTTCTGGCTTTTCAGCAAACTTAAACGACCAAACTGGGGAAACCGGAACGTGAACCGCTAGCGCATTGGAGGCTATTCCGGAAAGGGACTTTAACAACTCTTTCGAGAATTGGAAATAACGTTGGCGCAAGTTTGTTGGGGCTAAGGTGGATTACTTTGAGGGAGCGACATTTTGTGAAATAAATTAGAATTTTAAAATTATGAAAAAAGTCTTACTATTTTTTTCTCATAGTAGTACAAATGTATAGTTGAAGAGGGAAACGAGACGCATTTGCAGACAGAAACAGAAAGAGGTCGAAATGCATGAGTATGAAGAGTTTCACAAACTGTCCGACAGGGATAATACTCGAAATTTCTACGAAAAAATGCAGTGGCTAACAGAAGGTTTCAAGACCGGAGCTTCAGCCTCTGCTGAATGGCAGTAAAAGTAGAATGCCAGCAGAAGGCGAACCCGACTCCCAAATCGGTGACGATGGAGCAGACGTTCCATTGCCCGACCATGAAGAAGTTCGAATAGCAATTACCCGTCTGAAGAACAACAAAGCAGCGGGGGCCGATGGATTGCCGGCCGAGCTATTCAAACACGGCGGCGAAGAACTGATAAGGAGCATGCATCAGCTTCTTTGTAAAATATGGTCGAAAGCATACCCAACGATTAGAATTTAAGTGTGCTCTGCCCAATCCACAAAAAGGGAGACCCCACAATCTGCGCCAACTACCGTGGGATAAGCCTCCTCAACATCGCGTATAAGGTTCTATGGAGCGTATTGTGTGAAGGATTAAATCCCACCGTCAACAAACTGATTGGACCTTATCAGTGAGGCTTTAGACATGGCAAATCAACAACCGACCAGATATTCACGATGCGCCAAGTTTTGGAAAAGACCCGTGAAAGGAGAATCGACACACACCACCTCTTCGTCGATTTCAAAGCTGCTTTCGACAGCACGAAAAGGAGCTGCCTTTATGCCGCGATGTCTGAATTTGGTATCCCCCCAAAACTAAAACGGCTGTCTAAACTGACGTTGAGCAACACCAAAAGCTCCGACAGGATCCAAATGGACTTCTCCGAGCCGTACGATACCAAACGAGGTTTCAGACAAGGCGACTCCCTATCGTGCGACTTCTTCAATCTGCAGCTGGAGAAAATAATTCGAGTTGCAGAACTGAAACGAGCAGGTACAATCTTTTATAAGAGTGTACAACTGCAGGCGTATGTCGATGATATTGATATCATCGGCCTCAACACCCGCGCCATTAGTTCTGCTTTCTCCAGACTGGACAAGGAAGCAAAGCAAATGGATCTCCTGTCATCAAACAAACAGTCGTCGCACTCACGACTTGGTTCTCACGTCACTGTTGACAGTCATAACTTTGAAGTCGTAGATAATTTCGTCTATCATGGAACCAATGTAAATACCACCAACAATGTCAGCCTGGAAATCCAACGCAGGATAACTCTTGCCAACAGGTGCTACTTCGGACTGAGTAGGCAATTGAGAAATAAAATTCTCTCGAGGCGAACAAAAACCAAACTGTATAAGTCACTCATTATTCCCGTCCTGCTCTGCACCATGGCTTGGAAGATGACAACAACTGATGAGTTGACGTGGCGAGTTTTCAAGAGAAAGTTCTGCGAAAGATTTATGGTCCTTTGAGCGTTGGCCAAGGCGAATATCGCATTCGACGGAACGATGAACTGTACGAGATATACCATGTCATTCACAAAGTTCAGCGAATTAAGAGACAGCGACTACGTTTTTTCCATTTTTCGAATAAAATATTCGTTAGCTTTTGAGTTGTAGAAAGCAAAACCGAAAATTGTACGTATTTATTTCGGCACAGGGTGGTACTTTCGCATAATTATAAAGTAGATCTGAATTTCGAATGGAAAACATTTACGAATCGAGATACAGGATAGGGCCCCAGCTCTGAGAATATTCGACGAGGTATCCGCCGGGAGAAGCAGGGGAACTGGAAGAGTCCACTCCATTGGAAAAACCTGGTGGAGAAGGACCCGGATTCGCTTGGAATATCGTAGTATCACGTAGCGAAAAGAAGAAACGACTGGCGCACTGTTGTTAACTCTACGCCAATAACGAAGAAGAAGTAGATATCGTCACCTGAAATGCAAAATAACGTAACAACATTTTCGGAAATTTACAGTGGCATGAATGAAACATGAAATAAAATGGAACATGAGTGAAACAAGATTTTAATATTGGTTAAAACTGGTTTATATCTGACCGCAGAACCTGAAAATGTTGAACATATGTAATATTATGTTTGTATGTAATTTGAAGTAGTGAAGCGTAATCAATAAGACACTCAATTTCGAATTTTTTGATGATACGTTATTTTGCATTTCAGGTGACGATATGTATATTAGGTTTTACTTGACCAAATTTCAATCAAATTTGATACATAACATTTTCACGCCTACTTTACACACATTTAAATTTAATCTGACTATTTCGCTTTCCAGTAATCATATCAAATCCCACTGAATGTATTGCGAGACAACTTTGCACGAATAGTGCCTTTAAATTGTGCCACCTTACGACCAACGAATTTACAATATCGGACTAAAACTGGGCCTTTTTACCCAGACTAAAATATCGTTTAGAAAGAATCCTTTCTTGATAATAGCATGTCCGTGTGCCAAAAATGGGTTGAATCTAACAAATAACGAATTGAATTCTTTCACAAAATATTTTTAAGTAAAGTTCTGCCAACACCTGAAAGTATTTCCCCAAGCTACTGGATGAAGGAGAATTATCGAATAATAAGACTTCACTCGGTTGGCGGGTTTTCCAGGTGTCAGTAGGGGGAACACTCTTCCAGCATTTCATATATCGGGTTTATGGTATGAAGTGTGGTCAGCGACAGGTTGAGGACTTTGTTTCGGTATTTTACTGCTGTTGAACTTAAATAACAAATTAAAACTAAGGGAATCAGCCTCTCAAGAGAACCATATAATTTTTGCAATGCAAACAAAGGTCCCGCCTAAACACACTTTTACAATTTCTTTCAAAAACAAAGTTTAGAAAACATATTTTATTACGATTAATTAGCTGCTCATGCATATGAATGACTTCCTAACAGCGAACGCAGTTTTTGAGTCAAAAATTTGAATAGAGCAACGCGTTTTCACCCACAACAAATTTGTAGGTAGCAAACTTTGAATAGAATTATACTCAGGCACATACATATGGTACATATTCATTTACAGTTCAGTTCATATTTAACCTGCCGCTATGGCGTCAATGACGCCAGTATGTATGAATAATAACAACAAATAGGTGAAAAGCCCAAAACATTAGGGTAGCAAGTAGGGCGTTAAGCCTGAAACAGCAAAAGTGGGTACTGCCAACTTCCACCAGGCCACAATAATGACCATAATTTGCATAACAAAACTACATTGAACGAACACGTTCCAGCGAGAGCGCACAAACTACTTGCAATAGCAACAAAAACAATATTTTGCACATTAATAACTTGGATGCCACCAATGAATGCCACCAGCAGGCATTTGTTGCGTTCCACGCCAACACGATTATCGCAGATGCCACTACTTTTGTTTTGCTAATGCCAATTTGAATAACTGAAGACAAAAACACGGCGCACACACATTCATAGCTGCATCCTTTTTAAAATGGATAATAGTGAAGTTTTACGTCAATCATTGTTTGTGCGTTTTTTGTTTTTGTTCATCCGTTTTCCCTTGTTGTTTCTGCTGCTGACGGCCAACACTCACCAACGCAATTTTTCATGGAATTTCTCTATTTTAATGGAATAAAATACGTGTAAAGGAAATCATGTCAAAAACACACTACCTTATATAAGAAATAATTGAAAAATACATACATATGTATATAAATAGTTACCAGCGGCCATCGCCCCGTTTACAATACATCTAAATCACCAACAAAAAGTTTACAGCTTCGAGCTTTAATAGTAATCGGATCGAGAACTTTCTTATGCTTGTATGTATGTACTAATTTCCAGATACAACTTGTGAGTCCTTTTTTAGACGAACCTTTTCGCATCGCAATTAATATCTACAGGCATCTCTGAGCCAAGTATATATGTATATACATATGTACATTTTTTCTTTAATTCTAGCAAACTCCCAATTATTTTTAGAATATGTCGAAACTAGCTGGTTATGCAACGTATACGAAACAAGGTTTCACACAAGGCGACTGCCTATCGTGCGACTTTTTAATATACTGCTGGAGAAAATAATTCGGGCTGCATAGCTAAATAGAGAAGGTACAATCTTCTACAAGAGAGTACAACTGCTGGCGTACCCCGATGACATCGATATCATTGGCCATAACAACCGCGCCGTTAGTTCTGCTTTCTTCAGGTTAGACAAAGAAGCTAAGCAAACGGGTCTGGTAGTGAACGAGGGCAAGACGATATATCTCCTGTCATCAAACAAACAGTCGTCGCACTCTCGACTTGGCTCCTACGTTACTGTTGACAGTCATAATTTTGAAGTCGTAGAAAATTTCGTCTATCTTGGAAGCAGTATTAACACCAGCAACAATGTCACCCTCGAAATTCAACGCAGAATGACACTTGCCAACAGGTGGTACTTCGGACTGATTAGGCAATAGAGAAGTAAAGTCCTCTCTCGACAAACAAAGATCAAACACTACAAGTCACCCATCATCACCGTCCTACTCTATGTATGAGATATACGATGGTCATGTCGTAGTTCAACGAATTAAGAGACATCGGCTAGGTCATGTCGCCCGAATAGTTGAAAACAGTCCAGCTCTGAGAATATTCGAAGCAGTACCCGCGGGGAGAAGCAGATGAAGAGCAAGAGCTCCCTCCGTTTTTGAAGTAGTGTAAAATAAATATTTCATTCAAAATAAGTCTAAATTTCGGCGTTTATTACTTACAAGCGAAAATTCGGTTGAGCTCTGAAAATAGCAAGAAGTTGCTTTGGATCCGATTCGCAGAATACGGATGCGGAAGTGATTCGAAATTATGTTACCTTGATGAAACAACACTTTCTTTTTCTTCCAGCATCATTCGTTCACTTGTCTTTTTCTTCACAAGAAGCTAATTATTTGTCGACATCAATTTTTTAGCAGCAAGGCTAAATGGAATAAATCTGCTTTCGAGCTACTGCTTAAGGATAATACAATTAAGTGGTACACCGATGGCTCGAAATCGTCGGAGGGATTAGGTGCAGAAGTCGCAGAACCACGCAACGAACTCTCCATACTTATGGGAAATTTTCCGAGCATATACCAAGCAGAGGTCTTTGCTATAAGTCGGTGGTAGAGATAAACCTCCAAGGCAACTATAGCAAAGAACGCATAGTCAACTTAGCGACAGTCAAGCGGCACTTAAAGCGATCTCTGCGCACGAGTACAAATCGTTACTGGTGCAGGAGCGTATAGAACGGCTAAACAATTGTAACCAAGTGCACCTTATTTGGATGCCCGATCACAAAGGTATAGTCGGGAATGAACTGGATCTCAACCTTTTATTGCGGTTGGTTCCTATACCGTAAAGAAGCTGCTCCGCAAGTATGAAGGTGTGGGCAAGTAGATATACATATTGACAACAACTCCAAGGCATGCGCCATGTCAACTTACTAATGGGAGGTTACAACTTTAGCAGGTTTAAATATGTAATCAACCTCCCAAGGGACAAACTCCGGCTACTTGTCGCTTTCTACACTGACCAATGCAAGCTCAAGAAGATAATATGGGCCTAGTTTCTTGTGCAAATTGCCAGGTCTGCATGGCCATGGAGCCTAAAACTCCAGAACACCTACTAATTGACTGCACAGCTGTCTGTAGACACAGGAAAAAGTCCCTTGGATCCAGGTTTCCGAATGGGGATCACATCGCCTCAATAGCACCTAGCATTATATTGGAATTTATCAATATGCTGGGGCTAAGTGAGTCGTTTTGATTTAGGAGAGGGCACAATAGACCTTTGGTGCAGTCCTCATTTTTTTCTATTTATATGCTATACACATGTATTTTGTAGGTTCGCTGTAATTACGAAACACATTTCAAGACAATCGCGTAAAAAATTCAATCATAACGTTTTCATTTAAAAAAATTACAGACATACATTTTTTTAATTTAATTTAATTTTAAGCAACGATATTAGATAGAAATGAAAATGAAAAAGTAAATGTGAAAGAAAGTGAAATTTCATTAGAGACACGCACACTGACCAACAGGTATATGGTATTTGTTATTACTATCGGGTAGGGTCAGCTCGCTAATGACATAGCGTATGGCATAATTCACATTTGCTATTTTTAATGCACGATCGATGTTTGCGAAAAACTCAAACGCAGATATACCTAGCAAAAGCTATACTATGAAGGTAGCTGCATGCAACATGTGTATGTATGCAATGAATAGAATTAACATTCTATTTTGGATCAAAAAGCAACTGAGACCAGTAAACACCTCCACCATTGACGATAATTTATAAAATAGGTTAATGGTAACATTGAAAGTGAGTTGCTAAAAACATATAATTTATTTTTAAATGTACGTAGATATGTATATATTATATTTTTATATCAGCTTTAGTCCATTAGAATCGCATTAGACTTTTCAAAAGCCGATTCCATATACTCTTGCACTCACACATGCATATACATATACAGACTTGGAGGAAGGACGACAAAAGCGCAGCCATAGTGAATATTGATTAAAATTGTTGCTGGTGAAAAGCAGCGAGCTAAGCGTGCAAGGAAGTAAAAGGCAAATTGATTGCGACATTTCGCACAGCAACTTCCAGAAAGCCACCACAACACTTTCTAAGAGAGCGAAGCAGCGAAGGTTGCGAGTGGTGGACAATACCCGTTCAATGACAAGCAATTCGCCTTACCGTGGCAAGGTCGCCATCACTCATGTTTTCACTCGCGTAACATAACCTTTCAATTTTATCGCAGCAACAGGACGTCGCTATGACTAAAAGCAGTTAAGAAAACATGTCGGTGGCGCTACAAATATTATATATTTGTGCATAATATATAAGAATATACATACATACATTCATTATGCACTTAAGCATATAACGTATGTAAGTATATTATGGTATGATTGTTATTCCTACGTATATGCGTAATTGGTGCAAATTTCCTGCTTACCAAGGCGACGATGAGTGTCCCATTGTAATTAATTCCCGTTAAATAACCACCTTATTGTGTAGTATTTGCCAAGAAATGTCGATATTTACCTGGAAGAAAAGAAAAAACAAATCAATTATTACGAAATGTTTCAAAATAGACGATAAGTTGGCAAATGTAGTCGCAAGAATGTAATCTATAATATTTGCAAAAGAATGATTGTGGTGCGTATGCAGCCTACAGTTAGTTGCTTCACCTTAATCGATCACTTTGGGGGGAGGGGAAAACATTGCACGCTGGAAAAGAGAGCGCTTATGTGCGTTATGAGCAAAAAAGGAAAAACTCTTGATGAATTTGCTGAAATAATGCTCTTTATGCAACAAAAAGAGACCCATCTTGTGTCAACAAAAAGATACCAAGAAAACCAAGAGCACGTAAAACCGATATTAGTATTGACAAAACCGTAGTACGGAAGAGCAAAGCCGAACCTTTTAAGTCAATCAGAGAAATTATGATCGAAGTTAATGACGAATATGGTGTGGACGTGTCCAGAAAGCTTATAGAAAGACGGCTCAACGAACCCCAACTTTTTCTACGAATTAACAGGAAGAAATCACTCCTGTCAAAATCACAACTCACATCAAAACTCGACTCTCATTTTCAGCACAATTTTAGAGACCGGTGCTTTGGAGCGACGAAACCAAGATAAATTGGATGGGTCTAGATGGAAAAACATGTATACGTCGTCTACAAGGTCAAGTTCTTAACCCAAAACCGTACCAAAAACAAAAACTATTAAGCACGGCGGTGGAAGTAACATGGTCTGGCGTGGGTTCTCATGGCATGGTGTCGGGCCAATTGGTCTAATAAAGGGTAAAACTGGGCAATTGTGCAAGACAAAGATTCAAAGCACACCGCAAGGGTGATAAAGCATTGGAACGACAATGAAAAAGTTTGAATATTGGATTGGCCTGCGCAAAGCCCGGATCTGAATTAAATAGAAAATTTATGGAATGATGTCAAGACCAAAATAGCAAGTAAAATTTTTTAATGATTTATAGGCTGGAATTTTGGAAGGGTTGATCTTCCATTTCAAAGGAACGATGTCAAAAACTTGTGGACAACACACAGAGAAATGTGAAAATGTGTGGGAGGTAGGTTAAAAATGGTGGATATAATACAAACTACTAACGAAATGTGCAATCTAATGCTATTTTTTAATATTTTTTATACATTTTTGTATCGTTTTGTGAACACTTTTTCAGATTGTGCTATTTTTTCAACTAAAAATTCAAGCTACGCACGGCAAAGATTATTCTTATATACCGTTACTATGGAATTGTAATATCTGCAAGATATAAGCAGCACAGAAAGACTTTAAGAAAAATCTTGTAAGGTTTTTATACTTTTTTTGAACGGAAGTGAATTTGCAAGCTAATCCACAAGCTTTGAGTTAATACAGTTTGCGTGGTGGGTGGATGTCGGACACGTACTTAAACGAAAATGCAACGTGAACGAATGCGTGTTGCGTACAGAAACAAATAACTGTGTACAGTAGCTTGCTAAAATATACATTCCACCAAGGAAATTGTTCGTAAGTCAGCAGAAAGGCAGGTAATAGAAAACTGGCATTGAAGGTTTAAGACTTTTCGAAAAAAATATTTTCATAATTTTATATTTATTTAAACATTTTACCATATATTACTTTTTATATAAATATAAAATTATGAAAATATTTTGAAAAAGTTAAAAAAAAAAATGGTTTAGTTCCACCTAAAAATATATTTCCGAGGGTCAAGTTCTAGTTGATATCCCATATATACTATAGTCAACTAGAATGCAAAACTACGTAGTATCATCAAAAAAAAAATCGAAAATCATTGTCAGATATAAAAACCAATATATGACCATTTTATAACCAAAACTCAGTTCCACAGTTAATGTCGCAGATTATGGGGTGGTTTTTGTGGCTACAATATTACAAAACAAATTAAATAATGTAATACTGATTTCTACTTGTACACACACTTTTGTTAGCAACTGTACATTACTTTGGTGGAGCGAAATTATATTGTTGCTTTTTACAGGTTTGGCATATCACAAAAAAAATTATGTTTCCTCTTCTTGCTTTTGCATTGCAAATAACAAACAGCAACAAAACCATTAGGTGCGCAACTGGGTATGTATACGCACAGTTTAAACAATAAAAATCACATATTTAAGCCATAAGTGGACTAAACGCTGCCACAAGTTTAAAATTCAATTAGGAGCAAAGCAACACAGCAGTCGATGTACATAATAAAGTTGCGAGTTATGTCCGCAGGGAAGTTAGCAACGTAAAGCAACGCATGCGGATGCCCAGCAGGAAATTGAAGTGGTTGCAGAAATGCAAGGGAAAATGCACCAATTCGATGTGGTTATGATATATAGGAGGAAGGGCAGGAAGAAATATCTTCTGTCATCAAACAAACAGTCGTCGCACTCGCGACTTGGCTCCCACGTCACTGTTTACTGTCATAACTTCGAAGTTGTAAATAATTTCAATTTCGTCTATCTTGGAACCAGCATTAACACCAACAACAATAACTCTTGCCATCAGCTGCTTCTTCCGACTGAGTAGGCAATTGAAAGGCAAAGTTCTCTCTTGACGAACAAAGCTGAAACTCTACAAGTCACTCATCATCCCCGTTTTGCTATGTGGTGCAGAGGCATGGACAATGACAATATCTGATGAGTCGGCGTTACCAGTTTTCGAGAGAAGCGTCTGTGGAAAATTTATGGTCCTTTGTGCATTGGCAACGGCGAATACCGCGATCGATAGAACAATGAACTGTACGAGATATACGGTGGCTGCTATATATATTTCTGGCCTAGGCAACACTAAGTGTTGCCAGGTGCAATCTGACATTTCCATTGGAAAGTTTGACATTTTTTAGTATAACATCACTCAGAACGTTTTGTCATTTAATCGTGAATTGTTTTATTTACAGGGAATTAAAAAATTCATCTCGGCCAAAAAATGGAATTAACTCGTGAACATTTTCGTGCGATCATTTTTCACAACTTTCGACGTAGATTATTACGACAAGAGTGCATCGATGAACTAAAATCTTTGTATGGCTATGAAGCACCATCCTATAGCACTGTGAAAAACTGGTACAACGAATTCAATCGTGTCCGACGCTCGCTCAAAGACGAATTCCGTGAAGGTCGTCCAAAACAGCCGTTGTGCCAGAAAACATCGATGCCGTACGTGAACTGATAATGCAAGACCGTCATGTAACATACCTTCAGATAGAGGCATGCCTATGCATTTCTCCCACCAGCATACATTCGATATTGCATGAACACCTGGCCGTAAAAAAGGTTTGTTCTCGTTGGATACCGCACAATTTGACAATCGCTCAAAAAAATGCTCGTAAACAAATGCTGAAAAAATACGATCGCGGTGCTTCAAAAGACGTTTATAAAATCGTCACAGGTGACGAAACATGGATCTATGCGTATGAGCCCGAAACAAAACAGCACTTCGAAGCAAATGGTCGCCTGTTTCTTCGGCAAAACTGGTCATGTGGCGACTGTTCCGCTTGAGCAATGTAGGACGGTCAATTCTGAGTGGTACACCACCATTTGTTTGCCTTCGGAGAAATTCGAAAAACGAACAAGAGAAGACGAATCATTGTGCACCATGACAATGCGAGCTCTCACACATCGGCTCAAACCAGCGCCCTTTTGACCGGCCAAAACGTCGAATTGATGGGTCATCCGCCGTACAGCCCTGACTTGGCACCCAATGACTTCTTTTTATTCCCACACATCAAGAAAATACTGCGTGGTCAACGATTTTCGCCGCCAGAAGATGCTGTTGATGCATTCAAAAACCATGGTTTGGAGGTGTCTCAATCGGAGTGGAAAAAGTGCTTCGAAAATTGGTTTGAACGTATGCAAAAGTGTATAAATCTTGATGGAGAATATTTTGAAAAACAATAAAACCATTTTCGTTGATAAATATTCCTATTTTCATTATTAGGCCAGAAATATATATAGCAGCCCTCGTACCATGTCATTGACAAAGTTCAGCGACTACGTTGCCTAGGTCAAAGCACTCCAGCTCTGAGAACTTACTGGAGAAGGACCTGGCTGCATTTGGAATCTACAATTGGCGCCATACAGCGAAAACGATTCAATATTATTCGAGGTTAATATTCTTAGAGAATATACCTTCCATATCTTAAAAAGTTTTTGAATTACAGTTTTCTAAAGTGTAGCCGCTCAGGATCTGAGTTTATCTTTGAACTATTTTTTCTCGAAAAAGACAAATGATCCGATCATGTGAAAAATATAATTACATGTTCTATAGAAGAATCTTTCAAAATCACTAAAAGCTGAAATTTATTAAAAAAATTCGTAAAAATCGTAAAATCTCGCCTTTGAAAAAATATAAAATTATACACACAAGATATTCCAAATAGACAGATTGCAACGGAAACTAATAAACTTTATTAAAAAAACAAGCTCATTTGAAACTTTCTATACTCTACTCTATAATTTCGCACTGGGTCTAATACTATTAACAAAACACACTTTATTGAATCGGCTATTGTTGCTGTTCGGGAAGTAGGGCTGGATGATACGCGGTGTTCGGGTGTGAGCTTTGTGCTGGTCGGTCGTTTGGCTTGTTGACGCAGTCGGTTCATAGCTAACTAGCGGAAGAGGAAGGAAATACGTACGCGTATGTAAGTTGGTTCAGGGGCGTGATTGGAAAGCGAAGCCATGAGTGGATTACACATTACAATTCAAAGTGGTGAGGGAGATGTCAGGCGAAGTGTTCATGATGCAAACAAGTTAATAATTTCCAGTTATGTATGTAGATGCGTGCGCGGTAAAATGTATTAATACGGATACAAATTTCTCAATAAAAGAGAAAGAGAAATTGATAATGACATATAGGTTGGGGCTAACGTAAAAAGAGCGGATAAATGATAACCGATGAAAAGTAATTTTATTAAGAGGATTTGCTTTCTTCGACAGCAAACAGGAAGACGACGGCAAGTGAAAGGTGCGTTCCGAGAGTATGTAGCCGCGTTCTGGTAGGTAGAGTGTGCGGTTTGAGCGGACTAATGTTGTGACATACCACTGGCACTTACGACTCTGCACTTATATGATTAAAAATAAGAAAAAAATGTGAACTTTCGTGGCACTAAAGCTATAACACAGATGCATTTTTATAGGATAAAATTATATAAAAAGATGATTGCTGAATCAGTTTGAATGACAGCCATATTCTATACTGCTCAAATCTGAACAATCTGTGCAGAGAGTGTAGTGTGGCTTTGGAAAATAATCCTTGCAAAACTTTCTGAAGATATCTTGTCAAATCATAGAGTTTTCAATACAAGGACTGGATTTCTGAACGATCATAATATGCTACAGTGGTCCGATATCAGCGGTTTCGACAAATATGTAGCTTTTTGGGGGGGGGAAAAAGTACGTGAGCGAAACATCAGCGCGTTATCTCAAAAACTGAGAGACTAGTGGGCTCTTGAAAAGATCAAAGAAGATCCAACGTTTTCGAGCCAAATTTTGTTCAGCGGTGAGGCCCATTTCAGGATTTGGGACGAAGAGGACCCTGAAGAGATTCAAGAGCTGCATTTCATCTAGAAAAAAAAAACGGTTAGGTGTAGTTTTTGGGCCGTTGGAATCATCGGTCTATATTTCTTCAAAAATGATGCCTGTGAGTACGTAACCGGCAATGACGACCGTTATCGCGCCATGAGAACTGATTATTTGATGCCTGAAATTGAAGCTCGTGAGCTCGGCGACGCTTGGTTTCAACAAGACAGTACCACTCCCCACACATTACACTTCGGTGAGAAGATTATTTCACGTTTTGAGCCGGTCGATTAGCCACCGAGAGCGTGTGATATCACATCATTATTCTTTTTCCTGTGGAGATATGTAAAGACTAAAGTCTATGCGGACGATAACGCTTCGATTCAGACTTTGCAACAAAGCATCACGCCTGTCATTCGCCAGTGACCAGTCGAAGTGCTCGAACGAGTCATCGGAAATTGGACTCAACGGATGGACCATCTGAGACGTAGCCGCGGCCAATATTTGAAAGAGATAATCTTCAAAAAGTAAGTGCCAAAAAATGTTCTTTCGAATCATAATAAATTTAAATTTTCTGTGCTTTTTTCTTTAAAATAGTAGGGAACCTCGAAATGGACGGTTTACACTTTGTCATCTATAAAAATGAAAATATCAGCACAAAACTATAAAATCAAGGTTGATTTATGAAATGTATAAATAAATAGTGATTCAATAAAATAATTAAGACATTAGTATAAATATATCACTTCGTTTGCATATATACATATGTATATGTATATAGACTGCAAATATTTACATTTGTATATGTAACTGTACAGTAAATATATACTAATTGCAGCTGATTTATTTTAATACATTTCTCGTAAATTATAATTAGACATTTGCGTATGAAAAACTTTCCTAGCATTAAATTACATTACATACTATCGCGCTATATTCCTATATAAGTACATATGTATTTAGCTCTAAACATTTCGAACGTAGAATTCTATTACACGATTTTCACATCAACTGGCAGTTGATAGTTAAACGTCAAACAAGTATAAATATGTATGTAAACAAAAAACAGCACGAATAGTATAACTATAAACAAATAGAATTTAATAATGTTTTTTTTGTAAGCACCTCTAACAGGTTTATTTATAGTTTTCGAACAAATAATATGTTATGGCGAAATTGTGGGAAACTTGGCATTGCATAAATGTTTACTTAACCTAACCTAAACAAGTGCTTAAGCATTGCCTATGTCTAATGTGAAGTACGAAGGTTAAAAAGCATGTAGTAAGAGAGAGAAAGTCTCCTTAATCAATGAGAAGTTCAAAACGTATTGAACCCTAAGAATTTAAAAAAAAAATTGTGTAATCATCTTCCCCATTAGAGTTAGACGTATTAATCAAAACAAAGATAATTTAAATTACGTTTAATATTAAAATTAAATCATCGCCGTTGCCACGTGTTCAAACGGTTACTAAGCGAGCTATTTTCATACCTTTTCTATCAAATTTGCAAATTTGGCATTTTGAATGTCATACCGATTTTGTAACGTGGCGTCCGTGTTCACTAGAATTGTCTCCTAAACTTTAAACGCGTTTTTCTCAAAACTGACTTTTTCGGAACGATACCCACGATTTCTCAGGTTCTACTGGACCGATTTACTTGAAATTTTTATAGAGTCTTCTTTATAGGCTTGTCTAGCCCCATCCACAAATTTTTATTTTTATTATTTTTAAAAAATTCGAAATAGTCATAAAAGGTTATCCAAAAAAAAAAAACATTTTTTTTCAGGCAGTCGCCATTTTGTGAAAAAAATTTTGCCCACTTTTCCGTAGTTCCGGCCATTGCGACATTATTCTAGATTAATAATCTTTTTTTTTTGGTTTCAGATAACTAGGAGGGTTGAAATCATGGGTATGGTCACGTGGAAATTTTTAGAGACCCCCCACTTCGTCAGCTCATAATTTTTGAAATTTTTTACTTTTTTTAGTTTTTGATTTTTTTCTTTACTCTTCTAAAATTAACAAATAACTTTTTTTTACGACACTTTAAAAATTACCTGAATTTCATGCTTCTAGACCAGAATACCCCCTTAACGCCAGCATGACAAAACGAAATTCAAAACCCAAAGACTGAAAAATTAGATACTGATGAACGAAATAAGCAAAAATCAAAGAGAGTACGGAAAACTGAAACTAATACATACATTTTTTTAGACACAGCTATCTGTCTCTTTATTATCTAATAGAAATTTAAGCTCCTGTTCCAATATTTATTACTAATATCTTCATTCCTTTGATTTAAATGACAAAATGAAAATGAAATGCACCATTCTTTCCCACCAAACATGAATAAAAGTGTTTGGTCATTGAAAGTCACACTGGCGTATGCACTTATTATTTTGACTACGTGTGTATATGTACATACATATATAGCAACAAAAAATATCTGCGCATTTTTACAGCCGCATACAAATATTAATGCAGTCATTAAAACACAATAATTATTTTTAATTTTCAAGCTTTTTTTGTACTTTGCATTTTGCTATTTATTTTTGCTTTTTTGCTTCAAGACACATGCATACAAACATACGCCGTGGAAAAAAAGGAAAAAAAACCCATGTAAAAATATGAAAAAAAAAAAACTGCAACAAATCAGCGGACGTTGACGGCCGGTCGTTTTGAAATGGAATGCCATGCAACACAATGAAATTACGCGGATTTACGGCAATGTGATTTTGGCTTGTTGCAGTTAAAGCAACAAATGTGCATAGCTATACACAACAACCACAGTACGCTAAGCGACAATAACAATGCGTTTCACGCCAACGAGTGCAAGCAACGCATTCGCAGACACAGACACACACACATACACATACAAATGATTTTGCGTATTGCCACACGTCAGCAACGAACATTGTAACGTCCATCGCACGCCTCCCACTACCCACCGCCTGCTGGCTGGCTGCGTCAATAAAAGTGCAGCAAATGCGCAAATGGCAAAATATTAGAAAACAAAAAGCCAAAGCATACCATAGAAAACAGCCGCTCTCTCTCCACCTCGTCTTCAATCAAACGCCACAGTTGCTTTGTAAGTTGGCAAACAAACAATAATAAAGAGGAGAGATACTATAATACACACATATACAACAAGCAAGTTTAGTTTTGTTGTAAAATTCAACGCTTGCCAATTTCGAAAGCAGAGGTGGTTGGACTTTGCGTTTCAAGGCTTGAGAAATTGATGGGCCGCAAACGGTTAAATTAATATAAACATACATATATATCATACATATGTACATATCTAACTACGTTGCAGTAAAGCATCAAACTGGTCATAGGAATTACTAGTTTACAACTATAATCTCTTCACAGAATTTGAACTAATATAAAATTAGTTATTAGTAAATTATTCTAATGTAAGGTTCTATCGAGCGTACTGCGAAAGATTAAAGCTCACCGCCAACAAATCGACCTGTGCGGCTGCAGGCTTGGAAATTCAACAACTAACCAGATATTCACCATGCGCCAAATCTTGGAAAAGACCCGTGAAAAACTGCTTTGACAGCACGAAAATTAGCGTTATTTCTGATGCGGCTATGTAAACTGACTTTGAGCAATACCAAAAGCTCCGTCAAGATCGGGAAGGACCACTCCAAGCCGTTCAATACCAAACGAGGTTTCAGACAAGGCGACTCTCTATCGGACGACGTCTGCTCTTAGAGAAAAGAATTCGAGCTGCAGAGCTGAATAGAGAAGGTACAATCCTCTATAAGAGTGTTCAACTGCTGGCATATGCCGATGATATCAACATCACCTACAAGTCATGGAGTCAGAGGAATGGACGTAGACAACATGTGATGAATCGACGTTACGAGTTTTCGAAAAATATTCTGCGGAAGATTTATGATCTTTTGCGCATTGGCAATGGCGAATACCGCAGCCGGTGGAACGATAAGCTGTACGAGATATACGACGACACTAACATAGTTCAGCGACTTAAGAGACAGCAGCTACGCTGGCCGCAAGAGGAAACAGAAGGAGAGGAAGTCCTTCACTCCGTTGGAAAGACCAGGTGGACTTGGCTACACTTGGAGTCTCTAATTGGCGCCAAGCAGCGAAAATGAAGAACGACTGTCGCGCTATTGTAAACTCTGGTCTATAAAGAAGTACAAGAAGCAAGTGTCTACATTTCTACTGACTCACAATAGTACAGTCATTTAGTATTTTTACTTAGAAAGTTTTCCAGGAGTTTTGAAACTTGGCAATTTTATAGATTATGGTATGCAAAGGCATCGAGGGTAATGAGATGGAGGCGATTGTCAAGAGTGTTGTACGGCTTTCATCCCAGAACCCAGACATTGCCTATCGACAATCTGAACAAAAGTATGGTAACGAAAATCAAAACGCGATGGAACGATCTTTTTGTGCAAGCTTACAAAAGTCATATATAAAAAGGTAGATCAGATATTTACACTGGAAGAGGTATCGATAGTGAGGTGGCAGAGTCTGTCAGGCATCCTAGATACTGACTATTTTTTAGGGACTTCGTAAAGTAATTCCAACTGGTACCGCAAAGGTTCAAAACTTGTCGGTACCAATCTAAGGTCTTTAGTTAATTTAATGCAAAATTTTTGTAAGGTAAATCAAATCTTAGGCTGGTAAATCAAATATTGTCATACTTTACTAGGAACTTAATATTGTGAATTTTTTGAACTAGTAAAAGATTGACCGAAATCCGACTATAAAAAATCTCGTTGCTCCGATAAGCTGCAGTTCGAGCTATTTGTCAAGTAAATAGTTACAGAATGCATTAGATCCGTAAATACGAAAAGTGAGCGCATTGCCTTTCTAGTCCACAACGCTTTAATAATAATGCTCGAATTTATTAGTGATATTTATTATAGATCACGGTACATGCCTTTACCGCACACCTCGAAGTTAATATTTTATTATACTCTCGGAACAAAGTTGCTAATGAGAGTATTATAGTTTTGTTCACATAACGGTTGTTTGTAAGTCCTAAAACTAAAAGAGTCAGATATAGGGTTATATATACCAAAGTGATCAGGGTGACGAGTAGAGTTGAAATCCGGATATCTGTCTGTCCGTCCGTCGGTCCGTCCGACCGTCCGTGCAAGCTGTAACTTGAGTAAAAATTGAGATATCATGATGAAACTTGGTACACGTATTTCTTGGCTCCATAAGAAGGTTAAGTTCGAAGATGGGCAAAATCGGCCCACTGCCACGCCCACAAAATGGCGGAAACCGAAAACCTATAAAGTGTCATAACTAAGGAATAAATAAAGATATTAAAGTGAAATTTGGCACAAAGGATCGCATTAGGGAGGGGCATATGTGGACTAATTTTTTGGAAAAGTGGGCGTGGCCCCGCCCCTTACTAAGTTTTTTGTACATATCTCAGAAACTACTGCAGCTATGTCAACCAAACTCTATAGAGTCGTTTCCTTCAGGCATTTCCATATACAGTTCAAAAATGGAAGAAATCGGATAATGACCACGCCCACCTCCCATACAAAGGTTATGATGAAAATCACTAAAAGTGCGTTAACCGACTAACAAAAAACGTCAGAAACATTAAATTTTACGGAAGAAGTGGTAGAAGGAAGCTACACCCAGGCTTTTTTTAAAAATTGAAAATGGGCGTGGCGTCGCCCACTTATGGACCAAAAACCATATCTCGGGAATTACTTAACCGATTTCAATGAAGTTCGGTATATAATATTTTCTTAACACCCTGATGACATGTACGAAATATGGGTGAAATCGGTTCACAACCACGCCTTCTTCCAATATAACGCTATTTTGAATTCCATCTGATGTCTTCTCTGTATAATACGAGTATAAACATTAGGAACCAATGATGATAGCGGAATAAAACTTTACACAAATACGGTATTTGAAAAATATGTAAATGACTAATAATGAAATCTTGATTATCACTTTATCGTGCGAGAGTATAAAATGTTCGGTGACACCCGAACTTAGCCCTTCCTTACTTGTTTTACTTGGATTTGGAACAATTTCTCATGTTATTAGCCAAGAATCAGGCAAAAAGAAAACTTTCGGTACACTAGGAATATATCAGCTAGTAGGATTTCAGCATATATAATTTACTGTAAGAAAACTTACTGCCGAACAACGTTTGCGAATAGTGTAAATTTATTTCCAAAATAAAGTTTCTATATTCGGTGAATATAATCACCTGGCAGAGTCGGTAATCCAAGCAACCATGGATCGGTTTCACACCATGTTTGCTCTAGTGGATAATGCGCATCCTCAGAGACATCGTAGAGTGCGCAGCGAAGCCGACATTGTTGCTGTGGAGCAAAGTATCGAAGAAGATTCAAATGTGTTCATTTGCCATGGCGTGCAGCAATTGAAGCTGTGGCCATCCACTTTATGAAAGATTTTGCGGAAGTATTGTCGTTTGGGCGCTCACAAACTCCAAGATTCATGCAAGAATTGAAACCAAACGACCAATAAATGCGCCATGTTTGTTGAATAGGGCGAAAACGAGATGACAACCGATACCGGTTTTCACAAGAATTTTTTGTTCCGTGATGAAGCTCACTTTTTGGAGGAATGAGTACGTTAAAAGACAAAACTGTCGCATTTGCAATGATAATAATCCACAAGCCATTGAGGATGTGCCATTACATCCACAAAAAGTCATTGTATGCCCCGTGGGCAGAAGGTCCATATATCTTCAAAAATGAAGCCTATTAAATGTTCCAGTCCACGGCGAGCTTTATATATTAACTTTATATAATGACTTTTTCGTGCCTGAATTGGAAGATGTTGATGTGGACGACCTTTGGTTTCAATAAGATGGAGCAGCTTACAGCCTACGAAGAAAACTTTTTATTGAAGGAAATTTTTGGTGAAGACATTGTCATCGTCTTATGACACCTGGTATGCTATAGCATGATATAATTATGTTTAGTTGTTTTCGATGCGTTGGAACTTGACGACTATAAAATCGAACAAACTAATATATACTTATAAATAGAAGTGAAAATTCCAGAGACAAATGGAGATAAGATAGAAGATTTGATATACATATATTTTATTGCAATCGACATGATAATTTTGTTGTTGCTTTCATATGCAAATTTTTGAACGCACGAGCAGAGAATTCAAACACAAGAGAAGTGGGGCGAATCGAAGACACTATAATTGAACTGTTTTCGATATCGAAGTTTCACAAATAAATTTGTTTACCAAACTGATCACACAAATTCTAGGTTTACAGTTAAACAATATAGCACGCTTGCCAGTAAATATATGGTAAATGCTTTATGAAAATAATATTAAACATGCACATAAGCAATATATGTATGTATGTATGAATGTACTTGCGTCTGCATGTGTCCTTCGATAAGTGTACCGACACACCGAAGTGACCCGATGTAACCCAACCCAAGTTGTGCATGAAAGCAATCAAACAACAAACGAGGCGGCAAACCGGCAGACGCAACCGCCAACTAGTGCTCCCGCCAGCCAGCCAGCCAGTTGTCACTTTTTTATTTAGACAGCGAAGCAACAAGAAGCTTTCAGCGCACAACAAGGGGAGTAGCAGGCGCTACAAAACGAGTGCAGGCCCAGAAACGTCAAACGTTGATGATAAGTGACGGCTACGGCACCGGCAATTGCCACGACAGCGGCGCTATTAAACTAAACGCCACACTGAGGTGCATACAAGCAGAACGCAGCAGCGGATGCGAGTCACACGCCTCCCACTCGCATCTCGCGCAACCAACCACCCAACCAATTGCACAGAAAGAGAACAGTGAACATTCTAGCGGTATATTCCCGGCAAACTATACACACACATGCACACACGCACAAGCAAGTGTTTGTTTTCAATATTTGCCGCACACAAAGCCAGCATCGCGAATCGTTCGAGCTCGGCTGAGTATAACGAATGCTGGTTGAGAAGTGTTGACGTAGTCTAGAGGCGAGAGAATAAATTGCAAACGAACGGACGGTTGGTCGGTCGGTCGGTCAGCGGTGACCCAACTACATAAATAAGGCAAAAATAATTGCAAAAAGCTAAAGTGAAAGGGGTGCCAAAGTAGAAACCCACACAGGACCAACCACGAGGCAAAGGCCGACACTCGAGGCTAAAGCGCTGGAAGAGCAATGTTATGAAAACGCTAAGAAAGTCTGCGGCCGAAGAGCGCAAGAGCTGACTGAGCGTAGTGAATTTTAGGAAAATAATTTCCATACGCACACACACATGTATGTATGTATATATGTATATATATATATTGACGTAAATGTGTTTGAGTGCATTATGCAGGCGTAAGCGGTGTAAACTACAACAAAACAACTATTTTACTTTATTCAATTTTCTCTATTTCAGTTTTCATGCGCTAAGCAACAACAAAACGCCTCAATTAAGGTCACATGCAATGGCAATAGACGCACAAGTACGCGCACACCTACACACACACACACGCATACACCCATTCAGACGTGCATCTATGCACATGTGGCATGACGTGCAATGAAAGGCGAATGCACTGCCTTCGGAACGCTACGCAAGCGAATGCAAAAACAAAACGTAATATTAATTGGGCAGCTTTGCGCTACTTTAAAGGGCTTGGGCTTGGGCTTGGTAGCGCAAGGAAATTAAGCTTTCAGTCGTTATCGAACGATTAGGAGTAGCCATTGAAACAAAAGGAAATTGTAAAACTTCTTACACAACTGCACGCCTATGTATGTGTGAATATTCTACGAAATGGATTTTTCAAAGAAATAAGTAGTCAGTATATAATACTTATTTAATCTGCTGAATAAAAGTACTTCCCGCTTTTCATTTACATACATAAATATTTTATATAAATTTCTTAGAAACAGAAAGAGTTTATAAGCGAGAGGGTAATTTTTTCCCCCACCAGATTGAATTCAGCACGTGGTCACGTGCCTGGGCAGAAGAAGTGTCGAAAAGTAGGAAACAGTCCAAGGTACTCCGATTTTCAATAAACCACAAGTTAGCTGACAAATCGAATTACGTCTTTTGCAAAGTTATATCTCTTCATATTTAAACAAGTAGAGAAAGACTGGGTGTTAGACTGCTTTATACAGTACATACATAGTTAGTAAAACTTCATCGTATATGACGCTTCGAACTATGCTAAAGCAAGCTACATTACCGGCTGACTATCTTGGTCTAGTTCTACAAGTATATTTTCACTGACTGACATTGAAGGTGTTCAAAGCTCAAAAGACCTAGTAATTATTTTTATAAAAGCTTTCGGAATATTAAAGTAAAATATAGTGCCCAGATACACTAACTCTATAGGTTAAGCCGATGTGTGGCAAATCGGAAGAGTGGTCCTGCTACTGCTGGGAAACCCGCTAACAAATGGGAGTCCTATTGTCCGATAACTCTCCTCACACCAGTAGTGAAGACATTTGAGGCCTTGCTACGTCTGAGCTTCACACCCCAACTGAGCCCAGCAAACCACCAGCATGGCTTCCAAAAAGTGCACAGTACCACCACAGTACTTAAGGTCATAAACGCCCAGATAACTCAGAAACCCCCCTCGAGAGAACGATCCTCGTGGCGTTGGTCTTGGCAAAAGTCTTTGACACAGTCAATCACACAACGCCACTTGAAGACATCAAAAAAACTACGCTTCCACCAGGACTCTCCCCCACGAAAACCATAGCGATCATATTCACAAACTGCTCGAAGGAGTACAGACTTGACGTAAATATTGCAGTCGATGGCGTTAAGATTAAGACCGTCAATAATCTTAAAATTTTAGGTGTGACTTTCGATAGTCTGTGCTACTTCACTCCTCATACGACAGCGATTATCGCCAAAATACAATCCTCACAGGATCCCTTTTGAACACCTGCATAGTGAGGACCGTATGATCCCAGTTAAGGAGCATAATAAACTCATCTCCAAGCAATTCCTGCTGGGGTGCTTTCGCAGAAATTATTCCGGCAGTCACCTGCTTGGAGCGGAATCGCCTCCTAGGAGCAACAAGAGGACATTCCTCAAATACGTCGACGACATCAAGCAATACGTCGACCAGACTTCGGCTCAACTAACTTTCGACAAGCAATGGCCGCCATTCACACTGGAGCCATCAACACCTCCACCGACTCCCTTTCAGTGAATGTCGTACTAGGGGTCAAACCACCACTCGCGACAAACGAGAGATACCCTTGCGCAGCTTCTGCGTTCTGGATGTAGTAGCAGATTAAACTCCTAATTATCCAGAATAGACACCGATATATCTAATAAGTGTCCTGCGCGCAATGAGTCTCCGCATGACACTGGCCACCTCTTTCCATGTCCCAGTAACTCTATTCCTCTGACAACCCTCTCCCTTTGGTCCGAACCCGTCGAAACAGCACGTTTCTTGAGTCTACCGTTGGATGACGTCGCCGACAACTTATCTAATCCTTACCATACTAACGGGGATTAGGTACCGTCCGGTTATGGACGATGACATCATCTGATTAGCCGACGTTACGAGCTTTCGAGAAAGGTTCTGCGGAGAATTCGCGCATTGGCAACGGCAAGTATCGAGCAGTACCCGCCGGGGGAAGCGAAGGAAGCAGAAAACTTCCACTCCGTTGGAAATACCAGGTGGAGAAGCAGCTGACTACACTTGAAAACTCCAATTGGCGCCAAACAGCGAAAAGGAAGAACGACTGCCGCGCTGTTGTAAACTCGGCTATAACCGCGAAACAGGTGTCTATGCCAATAAAGAAGATACAGTGTTTCTTAAATAAACTTACAAATTTCGAATATAAATACAATGCAACGTTTCGCATTCGCAAAAATTTGAAAAAATTTTTAATTATTAACTGACCAGTACATGAAATTTCCACTTGACTAAGTAGAAAGTAGCTTTTATCCAGTAAAAAAAATTATAATTTCGACTGGTTCCAATGAGGCAAACAAACTACGGAGTTACCAACTGAACTGAAAGTGCCGCACACTTTGCCGCTGGCGTAATACGGACGGTCGAGGCAACAAGAAAGCAACGCAAATCATTACAAAAAATCTTTGAAAACTTCAAAAACTATTTCAGCATACCGATGCCATAGCCAAAAAGCAACAAGCGAACGGGTGGCATTTCAAAGGTAACACCACAGCTATTCGGTGCGCCGTACATTGTTGTATCGGCAGGGGGCGGGTCCATCGTTGAGGTTGATTTGGTATGAAGCGTTTGAATTCGGTACGATTTGATTTGGCGAAGTGGAATGCCAATGCTGCCATAGGCTTCGAACAAATTCACTAAGTGTGACAAGCGAACTGCCAACGTTAGGTAGGCACTGGCAAGTCTGTCATCAAACATACACATATAGTAAAGGTTTGTTATGTACTTAGGTATCGGGCTAGAGTTTGCATTGATTTGTAAATCGATACTTTGCAATAGCGGCGCCATAGCGGGGACAGAAAGCCAAGTAATAAAGGAAAAACAGCAAAAAAAACAAGAGCGTGCTTTTGCATTCATGTACAGTGAACTCCATCGGAGCTCCGCGTAGACATAAAATTTGATAGGGTTCGCAATGACGAGTACGTCGTACCTCCATACCATTTGCCGGTGCCACCGAGAGCAACAACGGCTGGTGGCACTCAATTCGCTTTGTTGATTTCGAGTGCAACGACACTTAGTCCCCATAGTCAACACATATAGCTCAGTGGAAGCAAGCAAACGAGCGTCTCACCTCAACTTCGACTTTGTACCCAAACTGCGACAGCAACACGGCTGCAACTGTTGCACGTTGCTCGGCGTCAAGGGAGGTAGTGTCGTTCGCTTATAGTGCGCCATTGCCGCGCAAGTATTTGCTTTGCCAGACACGCTGCATGCTGCGCAAGTTAGTGCAAATTTGTGTATATTTACACATATGGTCATTAAAATGGATACGCCCTAATATATGTATGGAAAATTTAAGGTGTTTACAGCTTCGACTAATTTGGCGAGCAACATTTTTTTATATTGTGATTGATGTATTGCTTCATGGATGTTTATTAGACTGATTGGTACATACTTATGTTGAAAAGTGAATATTAGAAATAGCAATATCAAATATTTTAGCTGCAAATTATGAAAACCTATTTTCAATAATTTTGTTTTTCATATATTGTACTACTGCGTGGATAGCTTCTTAGCGTATAAAAAACGCGGTTCCTATAAATAGCGAACTGGAATTAGCTTATGCCAAGATGTACCTATCGGCCGCTAAAAGAATTTTACGTATGATTTTTCATTAATCTAACTCCATATTTTAGAAAACGTCGTTGATCTGTCGAACAAAGGCTTTTGAAAAAAGTACCTATTCTTGGATCACCCTACTATATTATATTCAATGTTTTGTTTTTTGCATATTTTCCAACAAATTCTCAGTTCATGTAAATCCGATGGATTATTCAACGATTTTTTACAGGAAATATAGAAAAAAGAATAAATAAAGCATACATGGCATACTATACTTGTAAGAGAATCGTCAGAATTGGGGCCTCAAACCTAGTATAATCATGTGGATGTATACGGCTGTCATAAGACCTATACTTACATATGGAGTTCTGGTATGGTGGCCAGCGCTAAACAGACAATACAACATTAGAAAATTAAATGGAATACAAAGAGCAGCATGTGCGGGTGTTACTGGTGCAATCAGGTCATGTCCGACTGATGCGCTCAATGTGGTCCTGCATCAACTACCCATGGACATTTTTATTCACAGAACAGCAGCTTTTGCGTCGATAAGAATAAAAGAATTGGGTGGTTGGAATCAGCAGAACTACGGACATAGTGTAATCCTAAACAATCTTACCATTAACAGATCAGACTACATTCTCCCAAAGCTGGATTTCAATAGACACTTCCAGGTGAGGATACCATCTAGACGAGAATGGAGAAGAGGTTCAATAGGAGAGGAGGATATCATCTCAGTCTACACCGACGGATCCAAAATGGACTGCGGAGTGGGCACGGGGGTATTATCCGCCGATCTAGGCATATCTCTTTCTATACGTCTACCGAACTCGGCAGGCATCTTCCAAGCAGAAACCAGGAGAATATACATAAAGCAACTATATTTACGGATAGCCAGGCGGCGCTCCTGGCCTTGTCTTCACCCATGATAAATTCCAGTATAGTTCACACCTGCAAGAAAGCACTAAGCTCAATAAAAGACAAGCTCCAGCTAGACTTGATCTGGGTTCCCGGTCAAAGGAACATTTTCGGTAACAAAAAAGCAGAGGAGTTGGCAAAGACAGGAGCTTTCCTCAACGAATCCGAGGCGGAGCTAATACCAAGCCCGCTAGGATCGATCAAAAGAGAGATCAACAGACAATTTCCACAATTTGCAAATAACAGGTGGAAAAACATTACAAAATACATCATAACTAAACAATTATGGCCAACATATTACAGGAAAAGAACCAACGACTTATTAAATACGTCAAGAAAAAATATATACAGAGTAACAGCTACTACAACAGGGCACTGGCTATTTGGGGAACATGCATCCAAAATGGGTACGCCCTACACCGACATCTGCTGAGGCTGCGGAGTAGCAGGGAACAAGGAAGCAATTTTCCACTTTCTCTGTGAATGCCCAGCTCTAGCACAGACCCGACACAAAACACTTGGAATCCATCAAGCACCAAACCTTGAATGGATTTCTACTAAAAGCATATCAGACATATGTAAGTAGTTTCATCGAAACCTCAAAATGGTTTGAGAGAGAAGGTGAAACGTAATAGCAGATATCAAAATGGCACATCAAGTGCTAATTGAGCCCGACAGACAACAGGGCTGCACTCCTTCCTACATATGTACTTACCTACCTAGCAGTAACCAACATAAAATCTGGCTTCTTGTTGATCATATTCTCGCGTTGACATTCGTACATCTTCCACTGGGTTTATAATTTTTATTTCTGCGTCATGATTATTTATTTTGATTAATTTCATTGTCTCTAAGTATGATTGCGCTAGAAAACCTCGACAAATGCAAGTACAACGCGAACTGGTGGAAAGGCTAAATTGTTCTCACAGTAGAACGTTTGTTCAGCATGCATTTATGAGAGTAGCCTATCTAGATATATGTACATATATATATGTATGTATATACATATACATATCGCTCATTTGCTGCAAGACCGGCATAAGTCAAAAAAATCGATTTGCCAGAAAACGCGTTAAAAGTTTTCAACTGACTCCAACCTTACACGGAAGACAGGAATCATATTCTCTTCTCAAGCGGAGCATATAAGAGGTATTCATATGAATTTTTCACTCAACATGAAGTATGATATAACGAACAATTCTGCATCCTTAACTCAAAAATCACGTTTTTTGAGTTATGACGACGTTGCAGCAAATGAGCGATATGTATAATATAATTAATATATACAATGGCACAATAAACGGAGATCTCTAATGCACTTTTATTATTTATTCCTAAAGGTCATGGGAAGACATTATTCTAGAGAATTTCAAATAAATGGATAGTTTCAACCGACTAGCAGAATTTTTATATGAAACTTGGCTATGTGAGATTGAAATTATATTAAGAATAAAATATTTTCTTGGCATAGTTAGCTTATTTATAATAAAACTAGCTTTGGAAAATGTATATATTTTTATTCTCTTTTATTTATTATTTTTTCTATGTGCCTCGAAACCCTGAGCAAACTCAACTCTATTACAGCTCTCTATGTATTTAAAATACATCCATAAAAGAGCACACAAAAATGTTTCAAAAATTTGAAAGAATTACTAAAGTATTTCTCTAATACCGGCGACTAGGTTAGCTCTTTGTAATAGCAAATATTTTTAAGAAGTTTAGTCTCTAGTTTTATTAAGGGGTACACTGCTTTAAATAATACTCGTTTTTGCCTTGTTTAATCCTATAACATCTCTAAAATATTGCCGTAATGCTCATGTTGATACGAGTAATAATTTTGGTGACACAGCGTTGAAAAATTGCGCGCTCGAAAACTGCTATATAGTCCTTAACACTTTAAATACGTTTTTTTGAAAATGTGTTTTCAAAGTCGGTTGTCAAAATTTCCCGCGAACAATGCAACCAGCCTTAATGAAATTTCACACATCTTTTCGATATATAATTTACAATTTTCACTTTTTTGTTTTTCTTCCGTCTAATAATTTATGATCTTAACTAAAGCACTTCGAGTCGTGAGTCGTGTCAAGCTGTCATGTTATTTTTATGCAGTATTGTTGAGCATTTCATCATAGAAAGACTAACGAACTTGGAACTTGTGATCTCGGCGACATTTGTTTTCAACAAGACGGCGCCATTTCCCACACATCGCATCAATCAATGGATTTATTGAGAGAACACTTCGATGAGCAGATAATTTCATACTTTAGGCCGATCGTTTGGCCACCAATATCGTGTGATATCACACCGGTAGACTGTTTCCTGTGGAGATATGTAAAGTCTTAAGTCTACGCGGACAATCCCGCTTTGATTCAGGCCTTGAAGTAAACCATCACGCTTATCATTTGCCAGTTAACAGCTCAAATGCTCGATCGAGTGATCGAAAATTAGTCTCAACGGATGGACCATCTGAGACGTAGCCGCAACAAACTTTTGAAAAAGATAATCTTAAAAGAATAAAAGAAAGTGTGTTTTGACTGATAATAAACATTTCTCACTGAATTTGAAATTTTTGTGTTTCCTTTAAAAAAATAGGGAACCTAAAACTCTTTATGTTTGGTGTTGTTGGTACAAAGCTCCACCTACACCTGGTGATATTTAAACGGCTTTGATCCTTGCTAGAATAAAAAATGTTCGGTTACATTCGAGCTTAGTGATTCCTTACTTGATTTTTTAGAATTTAAAAACTTATTAAAAAAACGTATTAAAAAAAACAAATTATTGAAAATAATAATATAAAAAGTCTTTTCGTATTTCTAATCAAGATTTTCACATATTTTTTTATTTTATTTATAATGAACTTTAATGGACCAAATATGTACCATCTTGGTCGACCACTTCTTGTCATTTTTCCGCAAGAGACATTATTCCATCAGTGTAAAACTTTTCTGATTTCTCGGCGAAAAACTTCGACAAGTAATTTTCACAGGCTTCCCTTGCAGCTAACTTTACTCCATTATTGGAGCTCTGCATTGACCGAAACATGGCATGGTAGTGCGATGGTGCATGGGAGCAGGGCTATAGGGTGGATGCATTAAAACTTCCCAGCCAAGCTCTCTCTGTTTTTGCCAAGTCATCAAAGATGTAGCATTGGTCTAGCGTTGTCTTAATAAAAGACGAACCACTTTCTGTTGATCAGTTCTGGCAATATTTTTCGATTGTTTGCTTCAATTGTTCGACCAGGCTAGGCTGGAGCAGCTCATAATGCATTATTTCTTTCCAATGCCACCAAACACACAGCATAACCTTTCGAAGCGTCAATGCTGCTTTGCGACTATTTGTTGAGCTTCACCACATTTGGACCGTGATTATTGTCGTATTTGATCCACTTTTCGTCTTCTGTTACCATTCGCTTCAGAAATGGTTCGATATCATTTCGTTTCAGCAAATAATCGCAGATGTTAATTTCTTTTCGTTTAAATTAATCTTAAAATCTCACTTTTCCAACACCATACGGTATGACCAAATGTGATTGGTGGCACTGGAGATATACGACTGCTACGACATCTATTGGCAAAATAAGAAAAGACTTTTAAATACAAAAATAAAATTATTAAAAAATTTTTTTTTTTAATTATTAAATTTTTTTTTTTTAATTAAATTTTTTTTTCAAATTATTAAAAAATTTTTTTTTTATTGAAAAAAAAAAATACTTTAAAATAACAAATTTTAACGAAGCGCGAAAAGTAAATTTAAAACCATCCTAACATTATATTTTTATGTTAAATGAAAAATGTTATCTTTCTATTGCTTTTGTTATAGGAAAATGTTAACGGTTTAAATTCATGTAATTGCAACATTACTGCAGTTTTCCAATATTTTCGACACACTTCAGTAGCTAACTCCCGACTGAATTATTTTAAAGTAATAACGTAATTTTCGCCTAATCGAAATTGGATAAACACAGTTTCAAAAGCAACAACAAAAATTAATAGCAAAAATAGCCGTCAAATCAAATTATGACAATCAAACTAGCCACAACAACACCAAAGCACGAACGGACACATAAACGCGATGTTTTTAACAACAACAATAACAACAAGAATGATCGATCGCCAGCGAGTTGGAGTTGAGTTGATTTAAGTTGCTGTTAGATGGATAAATGCAGCAATAAAACTTTCTTATCTGCTTGCGGTTGATGGTCCGTGCGGTGATATTTTGCGGTTGCGATTGCGATTGCGCGCACGCTGCACGGCGCAGTTGTTTGTCGTTTTCCGCTGTTTTCGTGCCTTGCACGGCACATTTGTTATTGTTGCTGTCATTTCGCTGTCCGCTAGCGATGCCGTTGATGATATCGCTTGAAATGTATGAGCGCGCTGTTGTTGCCAAGGCGATAAATGTGTACAAATAACTAAACGTGCATAATTGCACACAGACCGAGCGAGAGCGATAAAAAACAGGCGCAACAAGAAACGCCGCGTCATCAACAATAACTCAGCCAATGGTATCGCATGCATGCAAGCGGCGATGTGGCGGTGCGCAACAACAATGCAACGGCAGCCAGCCACGACGCAAAGCGTTGCAATTGCACGTCTGTTGTTTGTTTGTTGGTTGGGGTGTACAACAAGCGGAGGTAAAAATATAAATTTCATTGCTGCAATAGCAACGCGTAGAAATCATCTCGTGTTGCATGCCGCACAAAAGAAAATGCGCCTACAAGACAGCGACAAGGCAAGCAGTTAAGTCAAATGCACAAATACAGTTGTAAGTAAGTCTGTGTGTGTGTGCGTGTTGTTGCCACACAAGTTTGTTGTCGACATCACTTCAACGATTGTCATATTGTTGCCGCGCAATTACTTTGTTGCAGCAATAAAAATTGATCCACAGTTTAATTTGCGCTTGCAACGATCATTTACCGGAACCTGATTGTTGACGTTATTAAAAATTCTATTATAGCCTTTTGATGGTGCAGCCAATATAAATTGATTAAAAGCGACTGCTTCAGCGATAATACACGCCAATAACGGGAAATGCGTCCTAGGATAAAAAACATGAACCAGGCAAGTTGTGTTAGTGTGAGTAGCCTCTAAGTGGCACTTCCTGACCGCAAGTACTATGCAAATATAATAATACAGTTATGTTGGAAGCATTCGAGTTTAAAAGTTGAAATAGTTGCCACTTAAAGAAAAAAAGGTTTTGTGACAATATTGTACACTACTGGGTGTGCCGTTATGTTGATACACATATCTTAAAAGCTTTGGAAGCTACATCAACCAAACTTGCTGAGGACGAATCTCCTCTTGCTAACTCCTCAGACTCTGTACATTGACAATTGACAAAATCGGTTAATAACCACGCCCACTCCCCAAAAAACGGTTATGTTGAAAACTCACAACCAAGCTGGGGCTCAAGGACTTGGCATCGGTGAATAAAATGGACATTGGGAGCCGCATCGCTCATCTTTAGATGAAATTCGATATAAATGTCAGGAACATCTCTACCGATTTCCATTAATTCAGTATATAATATTCATGACACCTTTAATGACCGCAAGTACTATGAATAATGAATAAAATTGGATGATTTGCACTAACATAAACTCTTAAAAAAGCCATCTAAAGCCTAACAATGGTTGAAATCGCAACGTTACTTATCAAACCGTTTAGTAGATACCGAAAATGAGGACTTGAAAGGTTGACTCTGTACCGAAAATACATATATTTCGATCTGTGTGATATAACAATAAACCTTAGGAACTTCTTTTCATGGTTATACTGTGTCTTTTTGCTATAAGGTTTTTCAAACTTCCGGTTGATTTCATATTATCTTAATGAAATTCAGAGATCAACTTTTTCTCTTAACGATATGTTTTGAAGCCAAATTTAAATAATCGAGTCAATGCTATCTCCGTAGTCTCCAAATACCAAATAAAAAAGTTTCAAACTTCCGAACGGCTTTGTACCGTATACATAAGTATATCGATCAATATACTACTCTGAGCAAAAAAATAGTAAGCCTTTGTTCATAATTTTAAAATTCTTTATTTATTCTTCAAAATCGATGTCGTCCCTCTCAAAGTAATACCCTGTGGCCCCAACTGTGGCAACTTTTTTTCCAATCCTTAAAAGCTTAAAGCTTTCAAGCTCTTAGGAATTCACGCTTAATCGGTTTCCCCGAAGCAGTCGTTTGAGTTTGCTAATTCACACGGAGCTAAATCAGGCGAATACGGTGGTTGTGACGCGATATTGGTTAAAAATTTGACAAAAAAACTCACGAAGAATCATTGTAGTATGCGACGCTGCATTATCGTGCCTCAAAAATTAAAAGCTGTCGGCCTCTTTTAATGGATAGCTTCGCGTAAACGACGAATAACACTCAAATACGAGTAGTATTCCTTGTTGACAGTTTGGCCGGTTGGAAGTAATTCGTGGTGCACCACACCTCGATAAAATCGAAGGCAATTCTCAACATAACCTTTATTTCTGAACTGCCTTGACGTGTTTTTTTCAGCAGCGGCTCACCTTTGCCACGATATTCGAAAGATTGCTTGTCTGTTTCCGGGTCGTAAGCATAGATCCAATACTCATCGCCAGTAATAATACGATTCATGACATTCTGGTAGTCGGAAAGCATTATTTCTCAGAAGTTAAAGCGACGCTGTTTTTCGAAAAAATTTAGTTATTTAGGACCAATCGTGCTTTCACTTTTCTAAGTGTGAAATGATCTTTCAAAATGTTTTTCATTGATCCTACTGATATTCTAATGATATCAGTAAGATCTCTGACTGTTAATCGTCGATTCTCAGGCACCAATTTCTTTATTTTATTGATTTAAATTAGAATCTTACAATTTTTTGGTATGTTAAGGGATTTTCTAAAGAAAAAACATAATTTTTTGCCTAAAAATAAACTTTAAGGCCTAAAATCTTTACTCAAATGGTGAATAGTGAAAAGAATTCCCTTCTTCAATCGGTTGCAGAGCCGAAGCGTTCGAAATACAGTTGAACTTCCAAATTTCGAACTGCTATAACTCGAAGTTCTCCATTATCGAACTGTTGAATTGACAATAAAAGTCCAATTTCATGCAAATTTGCTTCAATAACTCGAAGTCTCTCTAACTCGATGTTTTTTTGTGGTTTTAAGTGTTTCAAGTTAGGGCAATTCTACTGTATTTTCGACTCTACATTTCTTTTTACAGCTTTAGTTTCGTACAAAACAGTAACAAATGTATAATTTATTTTTTGATATTTTATTGATTTGTTTTTTAACATATGGCAACCTATAACTAAAAACTGTACATAATACTGCTTATTTTAGTAGATGCTGGACAACTTATGTATATTAGGTATCGTCGTTATTAATCAAATTGAGATTCCTTTGGTTTGAAAAGAGGAACTCTCACAAGTGACTGTACGGAGGCTGCTATATATATTTCTGGCCTAGGCAACACTAAGTGTTGCCAGGTGCAATCTGACATTTCCATTGGAAAGTTTGACATTTTTTAGCATAACATCACTCAGAACGTTTTGTCATTTAATCGTGAATTGTTTTATTTACAGGAATTAAAAAAATTCATCTCGGCACTAAAAATGGAATTAACTCGTGAACATTTTCGTGCGATCATTTTTCACAACTTTCGACGTGGATTATCACGACAAGAGTGCATCGATGAACTAAAATCTTTGTATGGCTATGGATCACCATCCTATAGCACTGTGAAAAACTGGTACAACGAATTCAATCGTGGCCGACGCTCGCTCAAAGATGAATTCCGTGAAGGTTGTCCAAAAACAGCCGTTGTGCCAGAAAACATCGATGCCGTACGTGAACTGATAATGCAAGACCGTCATGTAACATACCTTCAGATAGAGGCATGCCTATGCATTTCTCCCACCACCATACATTCGATATTGCATGAACGCCTGGCCGTAAAAAAGGTTTGTTCTCGTTGGATCCCGCACAATTTGACAATCGCTCAAAAAAGGGCTCGTGTGTTTTGGTGTAAAGAAATGCTGAAAAAATACGATCGCGGTGATTCAAAAGACGTTTATAAGATCGTCACAGGTGACGAATCATGGATCTACGCGTATGAGCACGAAACAAAACAGCAATCGACCGTGTGGGTCTTCCAAGACGAGCCAAATCGAACGTAAGTTGTTCGTGGAAGAAGCACTTCGAAGCAAATGGTCGCCTGTTTCTTCGGCAAAACTGGTCGTAATGGCGACTGTTCCGCTTGAGCAACGTAGGACGGTCAATTCTGAGTGGTACCCCACTATTTGTTTGCCTGAAGTCTTCGGAGAAATTCGAAAAACGAACAAGAGAAGACGAATCATTGTGCACCATGACAATGCGAGCTCTCACACATCGGCTCAAACCAGCGCCCTTTTGACCGGCCAAAACGTCGAACTGATGGGTCATCCGCCGTACAGGCCTGACTTGGCACCCAATGACTTCTTTTTGTTCCAACACATCAAGAATATAATGCGTGGTCAACGATTTTCGTCGCCAGAAGATGCTGTTGAAGCATTCAAAAACCATGTTTTGGAGGTGTCTCAATCGGAGTGGAAAAAGTTCTTCGAAAATTGGTTTGAGCGCATGCAAAAGTGTATAAATCTTGATGGAGAATATTTTGAAAAACAATAAAACCATTTTCATTGATAAATATTCCTATTTTCATTATTAGACCAGAAATATATATAGCAGCCCTCGTATTAGCGTTCTCCACTAAGGAAATATTACTAACAGTTAACTAACCGTTTTATAACCGGCCCTACGGTGTTGCGCTAACCACGAAGAAAAAAATCTAAAGAATAAATTAATCGCTATTATGGGCTGAGAACTAGTTCATAACACTTAGCCATTCTATATACATACATACATGCATACATATGTACATAAACATATATACGATTGCTTACACTTAAGGCAAACTTCGCCTCAAGTACTCGTGCACTCGAATGGGGGCGAATGCACAAACTAGGCCACCACTTTCGCAAAGCAGAGCGCCCCCTTGTCTGCCACATACAAACATACACATGCCTATGTACATACATACATGTGAGTGTTCATAATTATAATGCAAAAATTATTCGAAAGCCACGCAATGCATTTGATTTCCATGCATTTCTGATTTTCACCAATGCTTCTCAACACACGTTGACTGCTGCGCAATGCAATTTGGTAAAGCGGCAATGGGAATTAATTCTGTTTATCAAAACTATCAACTCTTGTGCAAAATAAAATTAATTTAAATAATAAAGAAAAATAAATTTGTTATTTTCTTTAAATTCAAACAACCCGAAGGTGTTGAATTATTTATGGGTTTAATGCTATCGCAACAGCTCTGCAGCTTTGTTGACCGTTGCTGCTACCGTGTTGTCGTTGTTGCTGCAGCAACTAAAATGCCAAAATCCCAATAACGAGCGCGTGCATGTGTATTTGTGTGTCAGTTTGAGTGTTAAACGTCATTCGAAGTGTCATTTACGCGCTTGAACGGACCAAACGAACAAACATTGGACTGACGTGAAACGGCAACGGTAAAAGCAAAAACAACAAGCGAAGCAACAGCAATGACGCCGGAAGCCTGGGCATTGAACTCATCAACAATGCGGGAAAAACAAAAACATAAATAAGTAACTTTAAAATAAAATATATATAGTATATAGTGCATTTCTCGAGAGATCACAACGTAGTTATATACATATATATGCATGTATGTATGGATGTAATAAAGATGTATTTATTTTTATAACCATTTATGTTAACATTATTTGCAGAGGATATCTGCACTAGCGAGCTAGCTCGCTCGACATAGCCACGTGGCGTTAAGTATACACACAGATGCAATGCTCTTAAACACAAACGGTACAAAAACTAAAAGTTTTGCATTACATTTATGAAAATGTAAAAAAAAATGTGTATTACAGTTTTTATGTTAGGATGGATTGTGGCAAGAAACTGTTGGTGGTAAGAGTGTAACTACTATAATATGAAAACAATTATGATAAAATAAGAAAAATTTCAACTTCGGCTGCAGCGCAGCTTGAATATCTTCACTAGTTCATTTTTATAACAGAATGAGTTAGGGTAAAAGATATTTACAATTTTGTGGACATTATAGCGATGACTTGTACTTGTAAAATAATCTACTATGTCAAATTTTGTGAGGATCCTGGTTTTCCATACAAGGACTTGAATTGAATCGGCCAGTTTATATGGCAGCTATGTATATGATATAGTTGTCCGATATCGGCGGCTCCGGCAAATGAGCAGCTTCAGAGTGAGCAAAAGACGTATACGAAATCTCAAAGCTATAACTCAAAAACTGAGATATTGCTGAACAAAGTAAGTGAAGTTTGCGGCGAAGTATGTAACTGGTGCCAGAGCTAGGCTCGATGAGTTCTATTAGGATTGCGTAATAAACAAAGTGCCATTCATAAGTGGTTTCTTATAGGCAACAAGGTATAAGCACTGAAGACGATGAAACCAGTCTCAGTGAGGATGCCAAAGAAACTAAGGAATCCCTAGTGCATTTCGAGGATTTTAAAATGAGTTAGATCCAGATACCTGATATTCCGAAGATGCCAAAGAAATATATGGAGTTCAGATCGACGAAAACTTTGGTATGTGATAGCTCTTTTGATAAATGGTGCTATGTGTAGAAGATCACGCAAGTGAGGAAAATTCTCTGAGAAACGATTCTTTTACATATGACACAAGCAACTACGACTTCCGTTCTTAGACCAAGTATCCTCTGGGTATCCAAAAAAAAACACCCGTTTGAAGACAAGCTAAAGTGAGAAGGCGAAACATATCTATCCAAAGTTATGCGATGGGCTTGGGACCCGCCACGTAAAAAACACTCCCAATGAAAAGAAGAAAACAGCCTACTGTTGTAAACTCGGCTATAAGCGGTATCTACGCCAATAAATAAGAAGGTACCTCTTTGAAAAAGTGTGTCACGTGAGTTCACAAACCAATAAACACAAGATCTATGTATATAATGATTCTGAAATTATTTGGCGATTTTCTATAACAATCCTTCAGTTGATATGTGACAATTGATGAAACATCATCTCGGTGCTTATTTCGGAGTCATTTGACAGACTATTTTATTGCATTCTGTGATTGTTTGATGCCGAAGTCGGGGAAGAAATAACAAAATAACGCGAATAAAGTATTGGCTGGGTTTGCAATTCTACCTTATTGGACATATTCTCCGAATATCGCACATTTCTAGAGCTGCGGCTCATGATTTTTCGCGTCTTTTGGGACAAAAACTCGACTCATATTGTTCCGCAATGCATTGTTAGCACAATGGGTATTCAATTTCATCCAGAAAAGACAAAGATTTGGTGTGGTTTGTGGGTCGGTGGAATCATCGGTCCATATTTCTTAAAAAATAATGCCGATGAGAACGTAACCGTCAATGGCGACCGTTATCGCGCAATGATAACTGACTTTTTGATGCCTGAAATTGAATCTCGTGATCTCGGCGACATTTGTTTTCAACAAGACGGCGCCATTTCCCACACATCGCATCAATCAATGGATTTATTGAGAGAACACTTCGATGAGCAGATAATTTCATACTTTAGGCCGATCGTTTGGCCACCAATATCGTGTGATATCACACCGGTAGACTGTTTCCTGTGGAGATATGTAAAGTCTTAAGTCTATGCGGACAAACCCCCTTCGATTCAGGTCTTTGAGCAAAACATTACGCGTATCGCTTGCCAGTTACCAGTCGAAATGCTCGATCGAGTGGTCGAAAATTGGACTCAACGGATGGACCATCTGAGACGTAGCCGTGGTTAACATTTGAAAGAGAAAATTAAAAAAAAATAAATGCCCAAGAATGTTCTTTCGAATGTTAATAAACATTCTCCACTAAATATGAAGATTCTGTGGTTTTTTTTTAAAGTAGGAAACCTCGAAATGGATCACTCTTTACAAGGGCGGTGACAACTTATTATTATTTAGTGGTAGGAAGTATGGCATACATTTTAAATTCAACATTTTCGAATAACATATCAAAGATGGGCGCAACACTATTGCCTAAAATAGCGAAGATATGCAATTATTTTTATGTTTGAACACTTTTGCAAATCGTAAAATGACAGACGGAAATTTTAAGAGTGTCATAAAACAAGACAAATAAAACAATTGGCCAATAAGTAAACGCAACGAAAAGCTTGTGCTTATTACAAGCACAAAATCACAAACAAACACACGTAAGTGTCAACATCAAACGCCAACTCCAAGCTGATGCTAGCACATGCGGTCCTACATACTAAACTTAGCGGACGTGAGTCACACACCAAAACCAAGCCAGGCCAGCCTCAACAGCAGTAGTGGGCTGACGAATGATGCCACAGACGGCGCACATTTCGAACACAAATACATGTGTCGGTACATATGTATGTATGTATGTACGCATGTCTAGGCAGGATGACGCAGACAAAACAGCTAGCGAATAGTGGGACGCCGTTTGTGCAATAGCCGAGAGACATTGGCGGTTGAGTGAGTGAGTTGACGACGGCGCCGCCGTCAGCAACAATTTTCGCAGCGCTTGTTAGCCGAAGTTTTGCAATGAAAATTGACAAGCAAAGCAGCAAGAATAATAAAACTTGTCAAAACAAACACAAATCGTAAACAAAAATGAGAAATCCAATGAAATAAAAACCGAAAGTTAAAAGTGCATCTGCCAACAAACACGAGAAAGACAACGCTGCAAAATTCTGGATGACAGCTGAAGACCTTTTGGTTTTATTGCATTTATGATTGCAGAAGAGGCGCGAGTATAATGCAGCGTTACTAAGTTTATGATAAATCACAGTTTTCATGAGTTTCGTGCTAAACGAGGCTTTGATGTTGTTTCTTTTTATTTATAGCTTTTGATTGGTTCGACGTCTTGAAATACTTGCGAAACACGTGGCACAATAGACCAAAATCATTATACTCTGTGCAACATGTTGCGGGAGTATAAGATAAAATTGCTATGAGATGATGTAAACGAATTCCGAGAGCGTAAAATAATAAAGGATGAAGATAGCCACGATTTTAGATGAATATCTGTAATTCTAAACTCATCTGATGCGGACTGCTTCAAAACCAAATATTAGCGAAAAAAAGAAAGTTTTCAAAGATTGGTAACCTTTCAAGTTTCATCTCCATATATGTATAAATATCTGGCGATTTTTATGAAGCCACTTGTAAGTTTGTGTTTGCAAAGGATTCATGGCTACGGAAACGTTGAAAATTTTGCAGAAGTCGGGAGTAAACTTTATCAAACCGATAACTAGTAGTGGGTTGGCACAAAGCATTCAGTTCGTGAAGTTAACGATCGACCTCCACTATCAACGATAACAGCGAAAAAGTTAAAGAAACAGTGCTTGCATATCAACGTGTTGGCATTAGAGAGCTAACAGAGGATCTCAACATCTTTTAGTGATCGACTTGCCATATTAACATATATGTTAATGTTTTGCGTATAAAACGTGTCAATGTTGGATAGCTCAGAACCCTACAGTTATTAAAGGCATCATTACTGGGGATGAGCAACTGTATGCGACATCGAAACTGTCCAACAACCTAGGGAATGACAATCCAAAAATGAGCAGAAACCGAAAAAAAAAAATCCGCAGAAGGCACTAAAGGCCATCATATATGATGGTATGCTATACCGACTTGTATTAAAAATATCCGAGTACTAACGGGTTTTTCAATAGGGGCGCTACGAAAGTAAACCGATAGGGACAAACGAAGCCATACTTTTACCCGTTCTTTTGATATTTCTCTTCATTAAGGTTTGACATTACATCATGGAAGGATATACGATCCAACAACGAGTCGAAATTATTAAAATTGATTACCGAAATTCAGAGTCAGTGGCCTCAACTTTATGAGCGCATCGTCCAATTTATGGTCGTCATAATCGTCTTGTCAGATCAAGGATTGAGCGTCTAGTGGAAAAATTTGAATCCACAGACACAGTACAAAATGTTCCCGTGCCAGTGTGACAAAGAAGTGCCCGTAGTGTCGAGGATATTGCTGCCGCTAGCACACAAATAGAGGAAGATCCAAATCAGTCTCTCACACGTCGTTCTCAAGCGTTGCGCATCTCTGTGACCTCGTTGTGGCGAATTTTGCGAAAAGATCTTGGCCTACATCCTGACAAGATCAAATTGGCGCAAGAACTGAAGTCGCTTGACCACCTGAATCGTCGCATGTTCGTGAATTGAAAATATCCGGATTTTCATCGAAAAATCATCTTCAGCAATGAGACTCTTTTCTGGCCGAATGCCTTCGTCAATAAGCAAAATATGAGTTATTGGCGAGGCAGCCATCCACACTCACCATTGCATCCCGAAACAATTACGTACTTCTTCCGTAATGATCAAGACCGGCACATTACTGTGAATGGGAATCGCTACCGAATATTTTTGGCACAATTGGGATGATATGGACTTAGACCATATGTGGTTCCAACAGAACGGCGCCGCAAGTCACACAGCGAATGTGACAATCGATTTATTGATGTCCAAGTTTGGTGAACGTGTCATCTCACGAAATGTTCCAGTCAATTGGTCGCCTCGGTTGTGCGATTTGACGCCGTTAGACTATTTCCTGTGGGGCTACGTCAAGTGTATGATCAATACCAACAATAGTCCAGTCATTATAGTAAGTTCACCTCGGAATTCGATATACCCATTTACATATACTATGTCTGTAAATACTTTTATATTGACACCCTAAAGTTGTCTCAAAACCTACATATAGGGTATACCCTATTAGTATTTACAGACATATAAATGGGTATATCGAATTCCGAGATTCTTACCTAATTTAAGCTTAAATGACTGGACTACAAGCCAGCGACGATTGATGCACTTTGTACGAATATCGAACGTGAAGTTGCAGCAGTATTGGCGAATTATGCTTGAAAACTGTCGAAAATTGGGTCCAGCGTCTGGACTTCTGCAAGCGCGCCCGTGATGGCCATGCAAAAGAAATCGAGTTGCATACATAATGGCATTGAATGTACTTTCACAAGAATAAAAAATTTCATTGATATTCCAAACATTTATGAAAAACCCGTAAGTTTCTGTTTTTTACATTTTCCAATGAGTTCAATGAGGTAAGCGCGAGTTGAAGGTTTCGCAAGAACTTTTGTACTTTATAGTCACGAATATTCTGTAGAAACTGTCTGGGCGCAATAAACAGCCGATTAACAACAAAAATGCCTTTCCCTAAGCAAACATTTTATATTTAAATTACTTGATTCAAAGAAACTAAGCATTCTACAATTAGCAAGCAGTAAGAAACTGGGCTAACATTTTGACGTTGTCGCGATGTCACCACAAAGCAACGCATGACAGCGTTTAGTTGCAAGACATTTCAAACCAAGAAAAGAAACATGCAAGTTGCACATATTTTTGGATCGAGCAATCTAAATAGATTATGAAAAACATTTCTTTACGTAGGTTGCTGTTTATATTTCTGGCCTACGGCACTTTACGAACAGATAGTTTACTTACATACATATGTACATATGTATATTTTCAAAAGTTGTTGACGTGGCATAGTAGCAACAATTTCCATGCAATTATTTTAAACAATTTGCTGAATTAGCAACAACAAAAATGCAACCTCTGGGTGCCCGCGTTTTCTCACCTACAAATTCGGAGATTGGATGCACTCAAAACCAATGTTCAAAAATAGGCGAAAACGAATGCACAAACTTGTTAATTATGAAAAAGAATTTCGTGGAAAACATTTCGTACCACGAACGTCACTTTAACACTGTTGGACCAGAACTGTAGGTAGTAGCCCCAGTAAAGTGCAAATGGGTTTGACGGCAAACAAGCGAGCATCTCTCGGCTAAAATAATCTTGATGGCATAAAATGCGAAACAACTCTAAAAATTTATACACAAATTTCTATGTACACATGTATGTATATGTGCATCCGTGCAGCCAGCGGCCGACACTTTGCTTCTTATGCACTTAACTTAAAGGAAAAGTATTTGAATTTCATTCTCATTGTGACAGTGACAGTTTATAAAAGCACTGGAATTACACAAATCCACACACAAAAATATTTACGTATATACATATGTATGTATGCATACATATTTAGTATTTGGTGTCGCAGCTATGCGGAAGTGTTTGCAGCCAAAATTTTAATCTCAGGCACACTTTCTTGTGTTCTTTCTGCATCGTGCATATTTCGGCAGCAAAGCAGCAACAACAAGCACTGCAACAATTGAAAGTCGGCACACAAGCTATTTTAGCCGCTAACGTGATTTTTCAGAAATTTCATAATTTCGAAAATAAATGCGGTGGTGTGCAATGTTGGCAAGCTAGTCGCTGCTTTAGTTCAAAAGAAACAAAAATTATAGCAAAAATAAATAAATAAAAAAGGGCAATAAAAGTGGAAGAATTTTAAAATTCTAAATGTGATCATTTTCACTTGATTTGCAGGTAAACAGCGCTGTCTGGCATGTTGTGCGAATGATGTATGTATAATTAGAATTATGAACAAGCAAAAAATGTTGACGCGAGTGGCAATAAAAATATCAATATACACTACACTGTATGTTTTGATTACGTAAATATAATTCGATTTACATTTGCGCTTATTTATAATATTTGTGTCTTGGCAAACAGCTCGTAAGCCGGATCCGCCCATTAGCGTAAAAACTCAGGTTTTGCTACAGTTTTCAACTCACCAACTCGTTTTTGTGTGTGCATAAATGGTTTTTTTTCGACTTGTCACAATTGCTAATTACCTGAAAAAGAAAAAAATAATAATTTATTAGAAAAACATAGAACAAATTTTTATTATTGTATGTGTGTTTGGTATATGTATATTATATAAGATAAAATTATAGAAGTGAGTATTCACTTCAAAAGAATTATGACAACAATCAAGAAGGCCGTAGTACTCAGAAATTTCATTGAGTTCTTTCACAAAATGTTCCCAATATGTAGTCGAAAAAGTCTTTTCGTATTTCTAATCAAATTTTCACATATTTTTTTTATATTTATAATAATAAATAAATAAACAAATATTTACTATATTGGTCGATCACTTCTGGGCATTTTTCCACTAGAGACATTATTCCATCAGTGTAAAACGAAATTTCGAAATTTTCAGAAAGGAAGCAAGCGAGGAATCATTGTTGTGCTACACGAACTGATTGTCTCCGTAAACTTCACAATTTTCATTGGTGGCTTGCGTGGCATTATTGCCTTTTTATAAAAAAAATTTAGTAAGTTCAGTTTTTATAAAAAAACTGTAACTTTTTTTCAATTTCCACGAATTTAATTTCGTTAAATGTAGCTTAAGACCTCACCTTTCCAACACTATATGGCATGACACAATGTGTTTGGTAGCACTGGAGATATACGACTGCAACGACATCTATTGACAAAATACGAAAAAACTTTTTCGACTACCCAATACATAATTTTATGGTTTTAAGTGGAGCGAATGCCAGGCATTTTCAGTACCAATTGACAGTGTTGAATAGACACACTAACCTCCTTTGTAAAGTTCGAAACCCATCCAAAAGCTCTACCGCACTTTGGGTCCGACACCCGGTTGAACTGCAACTCCACATTCAACTGACAATGTGTCAGTTCTTCCAACATTCGGGTTTTAACCACAACCACCACGATACTACCCGAGGGGCCAGACCGCATGAGCGGGCTGGAGCGAACTTCAAGGGCTCCTGCTCGCCGTGGTACCAGATTTAAGTCTCCGGTCAGACCTCGTTGCCCACACTACTACCAGTTCGGCTACCATACTGCTTTGGACTAATGACCAGGGGTTGGACCCCATACGCATATTACACGCACACACCATTCACACAACAAGCTAAACCTAAATCTCAGTTAAACGCCTTCGCCGCCTAAACAATTCACGCGCAAACGAACCTAACTGTTCGGCATTCCGACTAGTGCAGATCACACCGCTAACATTTAAACGTCCATCAGTCCTGCTAATCTCCATACTACCCAGACGCCTAATGTCCGAGTACATCGGGCAATCTGCAATTAAATGCGCCCAATCCTCTACCCCAGCCCCACAAAAACAACCCGACCTAACAGATAAGTGCCTCTGATGCAAAAATGTATTCAGAGGCCCCCATACTCTTAACAAACCCAACGTCCCAAATGTAGTCATAAGTCACTCGACCGCTAAGACTATTGTCCCAGCGGTCTTGCCACCTACACCTGACCAGATCCTGACTAGATCCCTGCTGCTCCCTAGATGTTCCAGTTATTCCGCAGCATTCAAGACCCTTTTTAACCTGAATGCAACAGCACGCTGTATGACAATCCAGGGAAGAAGGGGTGCACCTAAAAGAACCTGCATAGCGACATACAGGAAAACAGACAGGCATCGTACAACGCTGTATTGAGAGGAGTTTTTGGGACCTTAAGACTGTCGAAACAGCTTCCCAACATACAGCGGCTCTATAAGTGGCACTTGATACAAAGAAGCCACGATATATGTATGTATATCCGATACCCCAATCACTCCTCAAAATGCGTCGTATTTTGCCTACGGTTGCCGGCAGTCGCTCCTTCACAATCGCCAAGTGTGGAGAGAAACACATTCTTTCACTCATGGTCAGCTCCAGGTATTTGACTTGCGTCGGTGCTTTGAGGAGCAGCACTATCTAGATGAGCAAGCAAACAGCTGGAATGAAAACAGCTTGCTTGAATTTGATAAAAAAAACTAGCAGTGTTATACCCCGCTTAGCATGGTTTTATATTACCAATTTCGAAACAAATTTTCTTTCAATTTATTTAAATGCACCCAATTTTTCTGAATACAACCAGAATTAATATCCAATACTGCAAAAAATATTTAGAAAGCGTTTTGCGCGTTTTGTGTAGTTGACCTTCAAAACGAATAACAAACGTAATAAGGAACGCACACACGCATAAAATAATTCAAGAAAGACATCTAATGCGAAACACAGTATTTGATTATTCATTTGGCGCTCTTTCGCAATTCGTTTCCGCAATTTAAGCTTTTTTTTAGCGGACTGATAAACAAAAACAGGAATAATCTATGTGGCAGCGCTTATCGTTTGCTGAAGCAAATGCAAACGAACAATGAGAAATCGACTTTTTGCTCATTAAACCAGATCTTGGCGCTATTTGCACTGTTTTGCTTTTCATTTTATGAGAAATTCAGGAAAAAATAAGAAAAAATTCCGAGAATAGTGTTTGCTATTTGAGTAATAGTATAATAATATAAGATATTAGCACGTCGAAATGTTATTGTGCTAATTTATGAATAATATTGTTAACTTGTTTATATTTAATTAATGTTTGTCGCTTCATTAATCAAACATTCTTGCTGAGATATTCTGAGAACGACCTAATCATGGATATACATTTTCTGCTGAAGAGCGTTATTAATATAAGAAAAATTAAAATGAAATATGTGAAGGATATTAGGTCAGACGAATCGTGCTACATAAGATATACTTCTAAGAAATTCTTAAAGCATTTTCTTTTCTCAGAACAATGTTATATTTATTCTGTGCTATGCCTGGGCTGTCAATGTTTTTTTTTCAAATTTTTATACCCTGAACAGGGTATATTAAGTTTGCCACGAAGTTTGTAATACCCAAAGAAAACGTCCTCAGACATTTTAAGATGTATGTATAAGTAATCAGTCTGTATGTATACTCGGATACCAAAATTAGTCTTTCAGTTTTCGAGATATGGATCTAAAACTTTGCACACGTGATTTTCACTCCAAAAATCTGGAAACGGAACGAACTCGACCCATTTTTGAAACGGATGGTGACTGGCGACGAAAAATGGATCACATATGACAATATCAAGCGTAAACGGTCGTGTTCGAAGGCCGGTGAATCGTCCCAAACAGTGGTCAAGCCGGGATTGAAAGCCAGGAAGGTTTTGCTGTGTGTTTAGTGGGATTGGAAGGGAATCATACACTATGAGCTGCTCCCATATGGCCAGCCGCTTAATTCTACCATCTACTGCGGACAACAGGACCGCTTGAAGCAGGCGATCGCCCAGAAACGTCCAGTATTGGCCAACCAGAGGGGTGTAGTGTTCCACCAGGGCAACGCCAGACCACACACTTCGTTGATGGCTCGTCTGAAGTTACGGGAGCTCGGATGGGAGGTTTTATCGCATCCACCATATAGCCCGGATATAGCGCCAAGTGATTACCACCTGTTCCTGTCCATGGCAAACGACCTTGTTGGTGAAAGTTGAACTCAAAAGAAGCTTGTGAAAAGTGGCTGTTCCAGTTCTTCGCAAATAAGGAGGGGGGCTTCTACGAAGGGAATGTAATAGATAAAAGGGACAAACAAAGTATTCATTCCATTTACAGCATTTTAACGAAGCATACAATTACAGGCAATCACATGTTTACGTCAGTGAGGCTCAGTACCACAATGTGGGAAAAAATATTAAATATTTACCTAAAATATTTAATTACATAGTATGTATCATTATTTCAACAACTTGAAAATGCAGTAGTGTTGAATAAAACTTTATGTAGCTTCTCCTTAGGCCCCTCTTCTACTGTAATTATATACTTATATAGATAATTTGTAAGTATACTTACATAAATACAAGTACTATTTCGAAGTAATATTTTCTGGTATTTGTTGTAATCATTAAAAACGTTAATAAACAAATGCAAACCTGCTAATTATTTACACATCACGTAACAAATAAACATATGCACTTATACATACTTATATGCATATACATATACAGTTACATACACGCACTGCCATTTGGCAAAACATTGCTATAAAACGCATTGCCGTGGCAAAGGGGACACACGAGGTGCAAACGCGGTTGTGGTAAATAAAGCGGGTGAAACATCGATTAGTCATCGGTGCTAACGTCGTTCACGCCAACGCTAATGCCAAAACAAGCAACAAAATTAACACAACAGTTGCCAAACTACACACACGCACACATAATTGCACATATCGATGTGTGTATATGCATGCAGCGACAAACTGATTGCAACAACAGTTGCCAAACTGCAATTGCCGTTATACTATACGTTTAGAGTGCGCCCCCCACTAGGCAAGCGAGCTGCCATGTGTTGAAGATCCGCTACTAGGTGGGGGTTCACCGTCACTGCCTCGCGGTGCTTTTACGTGTGCGTATTTCAACGCTAATAAAATGGCAACAATAGCAACAACTGAATAATATAAAAAACGATTTTTATTACAACAACAGCAAGACGACTAACGACTACATGCCCATGTGCACAGTCGTTAGCAGCAATCAAGGCTTGCTAATAGCAACAACAATTCGAAACCTTTAAACACTCATACGCAACAAGAATACACGAACCAACAGTGTGTGTCATTAATATGCAGGTGTCAAACGAGATTGTCGTGTGTAGCGATAAGAAAAAATGTGGCTTAATTTTGAAAATTATATTTTCGCAAATTAAAATAGCAACACAAACAAAACTTTGATAAAAAGAATTAAATGTAAGTTCTCAAACAAATATGTAAGTCAAATTAATGCTGGGATTGGAAAATGAAAGACTGCAGAAAATACAAATAAAATAATAAATAAATAAATTTCACTTTTGCTGGAATTAAATTAGTGACTAAGTTGGCGCTAGATTTGCTAACACAAAATAAATAACTTATAGTGTAAAGATAATTTCATACATCGCGCGTAGAAATACATACGTTTCATGACATCCGAGTACTAGAAAAGGCATTGCTTCACAGCGTTAACGACGCGACGCTGTTTTTCGAAAAAATTTAGTGATGTTGGAACAATTCATGCTTTCACTTTTCTTAGGCTCAAATGATCTTTCAAAATGGGTTTCACGGATCTTTTCGATATTCCAACGGTGCCAGTTAGATCTCTGACTGTTAATCGTCGATTCTCAAGCACCAATTCCTTTATTTTATTGACATATTGATCATCAGTTGATATTGATGGCAGTCCTGGACGTGGTTTGACGTCAACGCGTTCGCGAGCCTCTTTGAATAATTTATACCAATCAAAAGCACTTGTTCGCGGCAAACAACTATCACCAAAAGCCTTTCCCAACATTCCGAACGTTTCGGCACCAGAAATTTGATGCCGCACACAAATTTTAATGAAATTTTGTTAAATAATTTCCCTCATAGTAATTATCGCCGAACCCATTTTTTGTACTTCAGAGAGACAATCCTATAATAAACACCAATGATTATTTTGATGTCGGTGCTGGCACCATCACCGCTTGGCATCTGGTATGAGCTGGCGGCGTCTAGCTAAGGTAGAGGTATGTATCCATTCTTCTCTTCCCGGTAACTTTCTTTACATACGACACTGGTGGAGGAGGGTGTACATATATGTATGTATCTACTTTGGCCATTGCCAAAGAGTTACCCGGCGGTGGGTAGAAAATGGTAGGGGTAAAGGTACGCCGAAAACAAAACACAGTATAGAGGAAGAAGCAATTTTGCTACGCTTTCCGGGAATCACAAAAGTCTATGTCGGACGAAGAAGGATCTGAGATTCACAAACCGCATCGATGAAGGAACAGAAGCCAAAAGACAGATGTTCGCAGGAAACGAAATAGCGGGGCCGGTTAAACGACCGAGGAAAAATGTGACGCTGGAAAGCCAAACGTCAGGCTCATTCGGTAGAAATCCTCAGCTTACAAAGTGGCTGCGTCAGCCAGCGAGATAGCCAAGAAGAATCAAGGCACTCATTAAAAGAAACAACTACCTTGGACAAATCATTCAGGAGAAATAAAAAGAGGTAGAGCTCAAACTGCAAGATGTGCTCTTCGCTAGGTCAGGGTAAGTCTATGTCAACTTTCGGCTGGCTTAAGGTTTTACGGGCTTGAAAAAATCAAATTATTTCATTGTAATTTATTTATTAAATTCAACAACACCTATAGAATATTGTCCTCTCTTTTCAAGTTGATCCGAGTAATAGTTTCGGAGACGCGTTTTTCTCGAAACTGTGTTTTTGAAGTCGGTTGCCAAGATTTCTCGAGAACTACTCAACCAATCTTCATGAAATTTTACACAGCATGAGATACAATTCTTAAAGACTTGGACGGATTGGATTTTTTGTCAAAATGTCCGCCGAAAATCCAATTCTCAATTTTTTCCTATTGAAATGACACCTCACAGTTATAGGTAAAGAAAGCTGTGGGAGAAATAAACTAGTCGACCGAGGGTATATTATATGAAAGGTTAGAGAAGATGGCGTGGGGCGAGAGTAGCGTGTATCTTCGCCTCAAATAACGCAACCGGCCGACAACAACGAAAACACGCTAGAGGAGCGAGAGGCAGAGAAGGAGATTCTTGAAGCCACATTGCAGCTCCAAGACGAGAAATTGGCGAGCCTGATATTGAACTCGAACTCTAGAAGAAACTCGAACTTACAAAATTTTGAAAATCGGTGAAAAAAATATTAAATTGTTATATGAGATGTTAAGAATGCTAAAACTGGTCCCGAATGTAGTAAAAAAAAAATTGTAGCATTGAAACTTCTCTAAAAATGGTGATTAATAACAGCGTGTTGTTCGACAGACAACACGAGTCTTCGACCGAAATTTTTTAAAACTTATATCTAACTTTCAAAAAAAACAAAAAAAAAAAATATGCAGGAAAAATTACAAAATAATGCAAGTAATATATGTATATACTTACATACATACATACACACATATGCATGCATGTATACTTGTATATGTATTTACATATATACACTTATTTGTAATTAAAACAAATCTGCATAATTTTAATCATATTTAAATTAACACCAATGACAGCGAATATTATCAACACTCACTGTGCATATGTGTTCCACATGGGACAGATGGTTGTAGCAGCGGAGGGAAAAAAACACAAACACGTTGTTATTGATTGACTCGAATTAAACAGGCTGACGTACAAGCGTACAAGCGAACTTACGAACTCAACTCAACAAGCATGCAGGAATACTCAAATAAAAAAAATTGCAAAACAACGCACATGGTTGTCGCCGTCGTACAGCGCGCAGTCACGACAATCGCACCAACAACACACTGCGATAGCGATAAAGTCAGACGCCCGAGCGCTGCCGCGACTGTTGCCTATTGAGACGACCGCAAACTGGGTTTATTTACTTTGTCAACAAGCGGATAGATAAACAACTAACAACAACAACAACTACAATGCCAATAGCAGTGATAAGCACTGACCGATTCGCGTACAAAGTTTACGAGCATATGCATGTGCGCGTATGTGTGCATGTATACTCGTATTTACAATGAAAGTCCGCGTCGCTTTGTTGCGGTCGCAGTCACCGCCGCTGTCAGCAGTGTCGCAGTTGGCTGTCAGCGCTTTCTTCGCAGCTAACGCCAACAACGCGACGTCAACACTTGTGTGTCGCTTTTGCACTGGGTGAAATTGTATAATTAAGTATCAGTCAGCGGCTTCGTGTGTATCGGCAAACAGAATTTATTGTATAAATAACAACCACTGATTATTCCGCGACTTCCCCTTTCGTCGCGCTCTCGCACTCACTTAGCACTCTTTCGTACGGGCGAGTGTGTGTGTGTGTTCGTTAGGCTCCGCTTCGTGTGGTAGTTTCATTTCATTTCATTTCAGCATTTATTAATTGAATAAATACAGCCGCTCGTAAAGTGCTGATATCGCGCGTTATAACAATTCTATTGATTTATGTAGGTTGGTTGACTTTTTAACGGCCGACCATCGTTCGCCAATCGACTAATGGAAATCGAACAGGAAAAATACCAACTAGTATCTTACTAGAATTATAGCTGTTTGTTAGCGATACTCGTGTGTCGTTATGTTCTATTGTAGCCACGACTACGCGAGTTTTCGTAAATTAGAGCTGCATCTCAAAGTATTAAATTCAAATAGCATTCATAAGAAATCATTAACACCAGTAGCTAGTCGCTATCGAGTTTAGTGGACTCTAGTTAGGGCTAGCATTTTAAATATCTTGCTAGAACGCATGATAAATCACTGTTGTTATGTGAAATAGCGTTATGTTCTTGTTAATACACTGCAATATACATATGTATGTATGTATGTATTTCCATGTTTGAAAATTTTGTTCTATCAATGAATTTCCTCATCCCAAATAGTCTAGTAGACATAGAACTAAAATACATTTCTTTTTTTTAACTTTACTTGCAATCCGTTCCAAGGATGTTGTTTTTTGGTTGGCTGTCATTACAAATTAGCTTTGATATTGTATTGGAATTGAATTGTATAATAAAACGGAGCTTCATGTCATGTCGTGGTTAAGTGACATTTCGAAAAATGCATAATTGTAACAGAACTTCAGAGTAGTGTTGGAGTAAAATGTCATAGACATAACAAGACACAGCACCATATAAAGGATTTCATCGAAAGTGTGTTGGTTTACTAGGTATCGGCCCCAAACCCGGCTCGCGTTCACTATTCACGTCGCTCAGTCAACTTTAAACACGTTTTCCCAAAAGTAGTGTCTGTTTTGGTTTTAACCCCATTTGACAAAATTATAAAATCGAAATCTGTTAATCGGGGGGCTTATTCTGTAACTCGATTCGAAAATGTATTCTACTCGAAATTCGGATCTACTTTATCATTATGCGAAAGTTGTACCACCCTGTGCCAGAAAAAATACGTACAATATTCGTGTTTGCTTTCTAGAAGCTAACGAATATTTTATTCGAAAATTGGCTTGAAAATCCGAAAATCGAGTTGCAGAATAAAAAAAATACGAATTCGAGTAAATTGATTTTCGAATCGAGTTACAGAATAGGCCCCCTGAGTTACTGAGTCACAAAAATTTTCGCTTTCCTTTGACACGACCTTATTTGCTTTTTTATATTTCAATTGTTTAGTATGAAAATCTTCTGAACCAAAGAGCATAATATTTTTTGCATTTCTTTTTCGATGGTTTAGCATGAAAACCTTCGGGCACAAAAAACATTCTCATGATTTTCAAATATGCAGGAAAGTTTGTGTCCAGTTACAGCTGAAGTTATATAGGGTTAAGCGTAGTCAGATTTTAAAAAAAATTGATTTTTGCATTTTCTTAAAGTACAATATCTTAAAAATATTCTCTGAAAATTGGAAGTAAATCTGACAAGTACTTTTCGAGTTGTTCGACAAATAATTCTAAGAGCTTTACTTTGGTTACCTCAGTAGCTCGAAAACCGGTAGGGAGATTTCAATGAAATTTGTAAAGCTTCTTTTTTTGGAAAAAATGATAAATTAACACCAGATCGAAGGATTTAGTTTTTTTGTTGTTTTTTTTCGGAAAATATGGTTATTTAATACTTAAAAGCATGTTTAAAAAATTATGCATATTCTTACATTTTATTCGAAAAAAAGAGAAATCGTTATTTTGTTTACACGAACTTTTCTATAATTCAGTTGATACATAAATTTTTTTCTGGCAACAATGTAAAGCGTCCACTTTTGCAAATACATCTGGCAACGTGTACAAGCTTAGGTATCGATTAGCTGATTATCAAACAAGTTTTGCATGCCGTGTAAATTAACCACTTACAATGCCGAAGGAAAAGAAATCGTTGCGCGAATTCATACGTCGAATGGTGACTCAGTTTTCGGACGTATTTAAATCGGATAACTCTGTGCTGTTCCACACATTTAGTAAGCTCTGTTACGGCTACAAAAATATTTTATGTGAAACAACACCTTGCAACGGCAAAACAACAGAAGCGAACACCCTCACAAGCAACAACTCTTTTGACGGAATATCAGCCACAAGCAAGAAACACTTTTGCTATGGATATTTTTGAAAAGTTCCTCGAAACGAATACACCGTTAAAAAAGATCAGCAATCCAAGTCGTTCCCACGACAGTCGGGTCTAAGTAACCGAAACGGACGTGGATTTTTATTCAGGCAAGGACTGTCAACTCAACACCATTCAGAGCAACGATCGGTTATGAACTTTATTTTCGGAGTATTGACGAGTGATTTACATTAACGAACAAAAAGTTATTTATTCAATGTTGGAACTGCTGATGCTGCCAATGCTACCGATGTAGGCTCCTTTGTAACTTTGGCCAAACGGTCAGTTAAACTTTATATTGAATTCAGAACGTCCAATTGCATACTTATAACTGCCGCGAAGATATTGGTGCATCATGAATTTGTTACGGAGGGACGGTCAATAAAGATCAATTTAGCCGTTTGTGTGAAAATATCCGTCGAAAACGGCTGGAATTGTGAACGATTTTTTCATGAATTTTACACGATGATAATGCACCATCGCATCGAGTCACCATTGTGACCGAATTTAAAGCCAAAAACGCAAAGAAAACCGTTGCCGCTTCATGGAACCCGTTTTCAGTCGATCGAAGAAATAAAACAAAATTCGCTGAAGGTCATCCCAAAAAGTGCTAATGGAAACTGTTTCGAGGACTTAAACTTCATTAGCTAAGTGTATTACATCTAGTGGGGATTATTTGAAGACGACAAAATAAGTTTTGACGAATAATTAAATATTTTGCGATTTTTTTGCAATTTCCGGGTCCCTACCATATAAGTAAAACGCTCGAGCTGAATATTCTGGTAGTCCGGTGTAAGGGATTCATACCAACTGCAGAGCGCTGCTTTCGTAAAATTTCTAAAAAAAAAAACTGATTTATAGCAGGTGGAAAATATGAAATATGAAAAAAAGAAATGCGAATTCGAGTCAACCATTCTGTGCTAAGTCAGTACATTAACGCCACCCTAAAACCGAGTTTGTGTGCGTTAAAGCGAATGCACGACAATGCACTTTATCAACACGGCAAGTTGAGGCCAGCTGTGACAATAGTCTGTGCAACAGTGCTGCCTTTGCAACTGACAGTGGCTGCACTCGAAAACACGCACGCAGAACAATAATGTGGATTACAACAAAGCGGTCGTCAACAAGCCATACAGTTGTACGTACATGTGTTGTAATAAACAATACGGGAGTATCAGTCGCTGACACATATTCCAAAATCTGGCATGTTTTTGTGCTGTTGCCTTCACTCAAAGCCATCTGCAGCCATCCTGTGCAACTGGGGAACGAGCGGGCGGATGGGTGGTAAGCTTTATATTGTTTATGAAATTCGGTTTCCCTTCTTTGTTGTATATGAAGCTCCGACATTTTCTGTGTAAATGATTTTTATTGTTTTAATTTTTTCATTGCTCTTCTTTTTGCTGTTATTCATATTTATAACCTATAAATATAACAGTAATATCACCCAATTTATTGCACTTGACTCTTTCAGCAAAAATTGTGTCGACAGTGTACAGCTTTTGTGTTTCATTTGTGCTTATTTTTAAGTGTTCATCAACTCTTTGTTTATAGCTCGCCCTAATTCTGCAGATTTGACAAAAGCTGTCTAGTAAAATATAGCAAAAGAAAATGTACTCTGCGCACATGCTTGCATTCGTTTATCACAAGCGAAATGTAGAACATCAATGAAGCCTATGCGCCACTCTGTGCTGGCTCAGCCTACTTTGCACTGCTATGACAGTTTTGAACGTAAAATGCAGGTTTCTGGATTTAAGTGTCCAATAAAAAAAAGTCATTTAAGAGGCTATATCCAATTGCGAGTTTCTTAATAAATAACAAAATATCGGTGATTCATTTTTAGAAATTTTTCGAAACTTTGATCCCGCACCCCAGAAGACCTCGATGAAAAAGATTTTTCTGCTTAAAATTATTTCATTTGGGTTTGGAACCAACCACGTTAAAAATGCACCCAATGAAGAGAAAACAACAGCCTCGGATGAGAGACCACCAAGGATTTCGATTTAAGGTCATGTACCTGGAATGTCCGATCCCTTAATTAGGAAGGGCTGGGTGGCGGCGCGATGGACGGGTCAATGACTGAGACGAGTAGGTCCAGTGGCATCGCTTCGCTCTGTTAGCTTTGACTTTTCAAGAACATCTGACTTTTTGGAGCTAAATTTTGTTCAACGAAGAGGCCCATTTCTGGTTCAATGGGTACATAAGCAAACAAAATTCTCGCATTTGGGACGGAGAGCAACCAGAAGAGATTCATGAACTGTCATTTCATACAGAAAAATCAACGGTTTGGTGTGGTTTGTGGAATAATCGGTGATGCCGATGAGAACGTAACCGTCAATGGCGACCGTTATCGCGCCATGATAACCGACTATATGAAGCTTGAAATTGAATCTCGTGATCTCGGTGACATTTGGTTTCAAGAAGACGGCGAAACTTTCAACACATCGAATAAATTAATGGATTTATTGAGAACACTTCAGTAAGCCGATATTTTTTGTTAGGCTGGTCGATAGCCCACCACGATCGTTGGATATCACACCGTTAGAGTTAGTTTTTCCTGTAGATATTATATAAAGTTTAAAGTCTATGCGGACAAACATCTCGTGTGAAGTTCGCCATTTACCAGTGGAAATGTTCGAAGGAGTATTCGAAAATTGGATTCAGCGGATGGAAAATCTGAGACCTGTGAGTGCCAACGTAGAAGAGGAACTGTTAAAAAAAATATAAGATATCGCTATTATAAAAAAAAAAAATATTTTTTAGCATAAAAGTTCTAACAGTAAGCAAAAGAAATCACAAAAAAAACTCAATGTTTAACAAATTTCAATGAATTATAAATATATAAAAAAGATTATGATGAATTTCGGCGGTCAAAAACTTAGTAGTGTAACAAATTAAACCCAAAATTTTGACAAAAAGGTAGCAATTTTTTTTTTACTTTTTTTTTCAAATTGGATATTGTCTTTTTATGAAATTAGAATTTAGCCGCATGTCCTTTATTTTTTAGTATTGCGTCGGGGCATTAATCAACGAGTTTTTAGCATCTTTCGATGGAAATACACTCCCATGCTTTCTTCACAGCCTTCCATAGTTGCGTTATCGATGTCGACTTACATCGGGTTCTGTCTCCTTGACATGTGTTCACAAATTTTCTATAAGGTTAATGTCAGTGGACCTTGTCATTCATTTCCTCAAATCACCTTTTAGCAACTTTACTTGTATGCTTGGGATCGTTTTCCTGCTGGAAAGGCCAAACAAGCGGAATTTCTTCACTGGCATACAGCAACATGATTTTCTGGAGTATTTCGACAAACGGATCATCCCTGATAACCATGATACTCGCATCTCTATGTTTTACCGTTTTTGTTCTAAATTTCGGCTGGTACTCGGTATTGGGCGGACGTACATATTGACGCGATCTTTTTCCGACATAATTAATAATCTTCGATTCGTCTGACCATAAAATGTTCCGCCATTTTGTCGAAGACCAATTAAAATTTCTTTTATCGAATCAAAGCCTTTGCTCAACATGTGTTTTAAGCAATAACGGCAATTTTTATGGATCGTGGGCCCCCAAGTCATGATCACACAAACGCCGGCATATAATTTCAATACTTTTAGTTACTTTAAAGGCTTCTCTTACCTCTGCAGCAGCCACAAATGGAACCTGCCTTGGATATCTGACAATGAAGTTGACTTCTCTTACTGACATTTCTCGCTTGCTCTCACGTTTTTTATTACTTGATTGGTACCTGATAGCATTACGTACCATTGTGGTATAGTTTGGATTTCGACATATTGCCCTCAGAAGACAATTTTTTATCAGGGCCCGTTTCTCAGGCTGATCTTCAAAAAAATAAATGTAAAAGAATGTTCTTTCGAATGATAATCAACATTCCCTATTAAATTTGAAGTTTCTGTGTTATTGCTTTAAAAAAAAAAAGTAGGGAACCTCGAAATGTATCACCCTTTAGTATGTATTAACGTAAAAACCATAAATAAACTCAGAAGAGTATTTCATCCTTTTCGAATTAAAATAAAGTAAATTTTCAAGAGAAACAAATAACAAAAAGAACTCTATAAAATACAAACAAAAATAAAACGATTTATTACAATACAAATTGACAAATTTCCAAACTGAAAATTGTGTTTTGTTGTTTTTTTGTCATGTGAGCTTGGCATCACTGGCGTGGTAATGCATATTTCATAAGAAAAATGGAAAACAGAAGCAATTGCAGATCCAGTAAACGCCGCAAAGCTCGCACGCATGACTTAGTTAGTACGCAGTTACTCAAGAACTTATGCAGTTGCTGCCAACTGCATACCACAACAGTGTTGCCACACTGCCCAGTTTTTAATTGAAACGCTCTCGGTTGACGCTGCATTTAAATGGTTTGCATTTGATGCTTGCTGAATGTGTGATATGCAAGCAAACGAGTTCTTCTTTCGCCGCCAAGTCATACGACACCTATCTGCCGGCAACAGCGATCAAGCTGACACCTGCCCCCACACTACTGCGCACGTCGGCACGGTGTCCCCCTTTTATGCTATATTGGTCGTTTTGTTCGTACCGCTTGCTTTTCTTCGGCGTATGCAAGCCACATACATACATACATACATATATACAGCTATGTAAGTGCAGTGTTTCGGTATATGTATGAGAAAAACAACAACGACAACAAAGAGGTTAACAAGTCTACACTGCAAGTTGCCTGTTGTTGACCAGCTTGACTCGCCAAATATACATACATACACATTTATATAGAAGTATTTGTGATGTTTACAATATTTTCCCTCATTTCTGGCTGTGTCGATAGCTCAAATAACTATCGAATATACATACATACCATGCATACACTACGCAAGTGCTGACGTACTTAGGTGCATAAGTATGCTTGCTTATGCACAGACTGGGTTCGCCTTACATTTCGATAGGTATGCATGTGTGTGTGTGTGAGTATATGCGTATGCATATACATGTGCTGTTCAGTGTTTTTCGAAAGTTATCAGCCATGAAATTTCGTTAATGTTTTCTTCTCAATTTCGTTTTAATTTTGTACTTCAATAACAACAAAGTGTTTCAAGTCATCTGCACACGTACTCGACTATATGTGTATGTATGCGTGTGTATATGCAATACCGTCACTTAATTAAGCGAATATGTATGTATGTATGTATATGCAATGGATGCAAGTACATATATACTCGTATTGATTGGCATGAAAAACAACAATTTACATTTTCGCTTAAATTTTGTGAGGTTAAGTTTTTACAAGTACAAGTACTTAGATCTGAGTCAAAATTGCATAACTAATATAAAAATGTAGTTAGAACCTATAATACATGCTAAAATATTGTCGAAATGTGAATAATATTTTTTTCCAATAATTCTGATGAAGCTTTATCTCGACATTTCGAGCATTTAATAAAAAATAATTAAAACATTACTTAACCAGAGGAGTAAACGTTAGCTTCGTTTGCAGCGATCGTTCAGTTTGTTTGGCAACTTTATGCTATAGTCATCCGATCTGAACAATTTCTTCGGAAATCACATTATTGCCTTATACAACAACCCATTAGAAATTTTGAGAAAATATCTCGACAAGTTAAAAAGTTTTCCATGAAAGTATTCGATTCCGAAATGTTCGGTTTGTATGACAGGTATATGCTATAGTGGTCCGATATCGGCGGTTCCGACATATGAGCGATTTCTAGATAAAGAACATACAAAACAATATCGATATCTCAAAAAATGATGGACTAGTTCGCGTATATACAGACACAGGGACACGGCAAAATCGACTCAGCTCATCATACAGACCATTTATATATGTAGGTCAACACTTTTTAGGGAATAAAATGCGAAATATTTATGAAAATATACAGTATGTAAAAAAATTAATTTGGAAGATGGAGACATGTGTAGAAGTTCACGAAAGTGAGGAAAGTTCTCTCAGCGCCATACACTTGGGAGTGACCAGAAACGATTATTTTACACATGACTCAAGCAGCTCAAGGCTTCCGGTTGTAGACCAAGTATTCTCTGGGGGGCCAAAGAACATTCGTGTGAAGCCGAGCTAAAGTGAGAAGGCGAACCATCCCTATCCACTGTTGTGCGCTGGGTTTGGGATCCGCCAACAACAGCCTCGGATGAGAGACCCCCCATTTGATGGCGACCACGGCAAACGCATTTACGATTTAATGGCATGCATCTGGAATGCCCGGTCCCTTAATTGGAAAAGTGCTGCTGTCCAGCTGGTTGATGTCCCCGCAATGATATTAAAATCGTGCTTGGCGACTTTAACGCCAGGGTGGGCAAAGAAGGTATCTTTGGCACAACTGTCGGTAAATTCAGCCTCCACGATGAAACATCCCCAAATGGGTTGAGGCTTATCCACTCCGCGGGGCCCGAAATATGGTTATCTGTAGCACTAGATTCCAGCATAGGAAAATTCATCAAGCTACCTGGCTGTCTCCAGATCGAAAAGCCACCAACCAGACCGATCGTGTGGTGAATACAAAAAACCTGGTAGAGACAAACATTTTGTGATTGATACATTTTAAAGATAGAAAACTTTCTATCGGGTGATTTTTTAAGAGCTTGATAACTTTTTTTTTAAAAAAAACGCATAAAATTTGCAAAATCTCATCGGTTCTTTATTTGAAACGTTAGATTGGTTCATGACATTTACTTTTTGAAGATAATTTCATTTAAATGTTGACCGCGGCTGCGTCTTAGGTGGTCCATTCGGAAAGTCCAATTTTGGGCAACTTTTTCGAGCATTTCGGCCGGAATAGCCCGAATTTCTTCGGAAATGTTGTCTTCCAAAGCTGGAATAGTTGCTGGCTTATTTCTGTAGACTTTAGACTTGACGTAGCCCCACAAAAAATATCTCATCGGTTCTTTATTTGAAACGTTAGATTGGTTCATGACATTTACTTTTTGAAGATAATTTCATTTAAATGTTGACCGCGGCTGCGTCTTAGGTGGTCCATTCGGAAAGTCCAATTTTGGGCAACTTTTTCGAGCATTTCGGCCGGAATAGCCCGAATTTCTTCGGAAATGTTGTCTTCCAAAGCTGGAATAGTTGCTGGCTTATTTCTGTAGACTTTAGACTTGACGTAGCCCCACAAAAAATAGTCTAAAGGCGTTAAATCGCATGATCTTGGTGGCCAACTGCCCATGCATCCCGAAAAATGCACTGTTTGGTGTGGTTTGTACGCTGGTGGAATCATTGGACCGTATTTTTTCAAAGATGCTGTTGGACGCAACGTTACGGTGAATGGCGATCGCTATCGTTCGATGCTAACAAACTTTTTGTTGCCAAAAATGGAAGAACTGAACTTGGTTGACATGTGGTTTCAACAAGATGGCGCTACATGCCACACAGCTCGCGATTCTATGGCCATTTTGAGGGAAAACTTCGGAGAACAATTCATCTCAAGAAATGGACCCGTAAGTTGGCCACCAAGATCATGCGATTTAACGC